>NC_038254.2:15858825-15938705 GCF_000004515.6 Glycine max
TTTTATTATTATTTAGCCCCAATGCCTGGATAGGACTAGTAAGCAAGGCAAAGCAAAGAATGTGACTAACTGAGGGAGGCAGAATAGAATTGGAAAGGGGGGGGGGGGAGACAAACAACAAAACCCTGAGAGAGATGGTTGAATATTCTAAGGTGCTGATAGCTGAACAATATAGAGTAGGATCAGAAACATATTATGCACCCTGTCTTGGGAGTTTTTTTTATCTCCAAACCTACTTTGGATAATGTTTCAGCTATTAAGGCTATTCTCAGAAGCTTTGAGTTGGTTTCTGGCCTTAGAATTAATTTTGCTAAGAGCCAATTTGGTGCAATTGGCCAATCTGAGGAGTGGTGTACTCTTGCAGCAGATATCTTGAATTGTGGTCCTCTGCAGTTCCCATTTATATACCTAGGGATGCCTACAGGTGTTAACCCTAGAAGGAAGGTGGTGTGGGAGCCTCTAATCAGAAAATTAGAGGCCAAACTGAACAAATGGAACCAGAGAAGTCTATCTATGGCTGGCAGAATTACTTTAATTAATGTTGTCTTAACAGCTTTGCCTTTGTTCTATATGTCCTTTTTTAGGGCCCCTACATAAATCATTAAGAGGCTCACTGCTGTTCAAAGACAATTTCTTTGCGGTGGAAACTTAGAAGGAAAAAAGATAGCTTGGGTTGCTTGGAATCAAGTGTGTGCTCCTAAAGAAAAGGGAGGGTTGGGTGTCAAAGATATCAAGGCTTTTAATAGAGCTCTCCTTATCAAGTGGAAGTGGTTGATGTTTCAGCAGCAAGATCATCTATGGAGCAAAATTCTTACTTCAAAATACAGGGGTTGGAGAGGCTTGGAAGAGGGACCTCCTAAGCAGATTTTTTCCTCTTGGTGGTCTGATTTAAGATCTGTTACTCAGCACAGCAACATGGCTGCTGTCAATAAGCATTTTCGCTGGAATTTGGGCAGTGGTGATCAAATCCTTTTTTGGGAAGACTCTTGGGTGGGAGAAGGAATTGCTCTTAAAGATAAATACCCAGATTTATATCAGGTAACATCCCAAAAATTAAAGACAGTGGCAAGCATGGGAATCTTTGGAGAACATGGTTGGGAGTGGCAATTTTCTTGGAGAAGATGTCTTTTTGACAGCGAACTGGGGGGTGTTTCAGCTTTTATTGACCAAACTGCAGTAATAAACACTAGTGCAGCTTTAGGGGATTCTTGGGTATGGGGAGCTGAGCCAAGTGGGATTTTTTCTACAAACTCTGCTTATAATTGTATCAAAGCTGACCAGTTACCTTCCCAGCCTATTACTGGCTTTCGTCAGCTATGGGAAATCAAAATCCCCCCTACAGCCCTAGCTTTTGCTTGGAGACTTCTCTGGGATAGGCTTCCATCTAAGGAAAACCTTATTAGGAGGCAGATTGTCCTTCAAAATGACCTCTGCCCCTTCTGCCAAAGTCAAGTTGAATCTGCATCCCACCTTTTTTTCTCTTGTCATAAAATAATGCCTTTGTGGTGGGAATTTTATTCCTGGGTCAAGGAAGTTAGAGCTCTGCACAGCAATCCTATGGAGAACTTTCTTCAGCACTGCTCCTTGGCTGCCTTGAGGAACTCCAATAGAAGGAGGAAGGTCTGGTGGATAGTAGCTACAAGATCCATTTGGAACCTCAGAAATGACATGATTTTTAATAATCAGCCTTTCGTCATTTCCAAGATTGATTTCAATTGACTGATCAATTGTTGAATTAAAATAAGAGAGTTCCCTGTAAAAATAATATCATCAAAGTAGACCAAAATATTGTGCAGTAACAATGATTGCTATAATTATTAATAGTGTTTCTAATATTGTCACTTGCAGTTTATTCAGCATATTTGTGGTGCTTCTGCAGGGTTGCAGGGAAAAAGATGGCAGTGGTGGTGGTTTGCTCTTACTTACTCGATTTGGAAGCATAGGAACAACATTATTTTCTCCAATACGACATTATTTTCCCTACGCTGTATCAAATCTCTAACCAATAACAGCAACCTATCATCCTCTTGGGAAGTCATAAGGAGGAACGGTGGGAATTGAACTTTAAATTGAGGGGAAACTTATTTGATAATGAAGCTACAATGGCTTCTGAATTCCTAGAGGAAACAGTAGGGCTAGCAGTACAGCAACAAGGAGCAGACTGATGGGTTTGGAAGCAAGACTCGAGTGGAATCTATTCGACCAGAACTGCATATAAGTTTCTGCTGGGGGAAATAAGGGGGGAATCAGAGGATGGGACTTTCTCGCATCTGTGGAGACTTAAAATACCACCTAAGGCAAAGGTATTTACATGGAGGCTCATCAAAGACCGTTTACCAATGAACATGAATTTAAGAGGAAGACAAGTGGAGATAGCTGATCCATTGTGCCCATTCTACAACAATTTGGATGAAGATGCAGCGCACCTTTTCTTCAACTGCAGCAAGGTACTTCCCTTGTGGTGGGAGACAGTCTCATGGGTCAAATCAGTGGGTGTTTTCCCAAAAGAACCGAAAGACCACTTCATGCATCATAGCAGATCGAATGCTACACGAACAAGGCTTTTTGTATCACTAGAGGGTAGATTTTTATTGAGGCTTTAGCAGATGTATTAGCCATAATATGGTTCCTAATTAAACTGTATTAGTTTTTTCTAAGGAACCATATGTATGGGATCCTATCTATGTACAAAGTACCTCTGGTACTTCATCACTATTTACATAATGAAATATTTATATATTTTTGCCGATAAAAAAAAACCATGGAGATGATAGCAACACACTAACAGCAGTACCAGATATCACAAAGATAACAGCATCAGACAATAATTCCAACCAAGAGGAAATCATGATACATATAAAGATAGTCTACCAAACAATTTATCTACCAAACAAATACAGCAGTATATGTGTATATAAATGCTACGACAAATGTCAAAACAGTAGTCTATCATAATACATATAAAGATAGTAGACCGTACAAACATACCTGGAGTTGCTATAATCAAAGAGCTTCCACAGCAACGCCAATTAGCAGTAGTAAATGATAAGCCTAAAAAAAAGCATACAGAAATTATCCACAGTGTATTTAAACCCTTTTAAAGCCTATTATCTACATTTCAATTAAAATACAACATCCATAATCAACTTAAACCAGCAGAAAAAGAAAATTTCACTGCAACAATAAATAAATTCTGGCCAATAAGGCAATTTTGCCTATCATAGTCAAAATTTTGCCCAATAATGCCATTTTGGTTTAACCAATGCTCCGACTTCTTTTCAGTGTTTGATGAACCATATTTTCCAACATGCTTTAAGGAAATATGTGTTAGTGTTTTTTGATGATATATTGGTATATAGTTCCACATGGCATGAACACTTATGCCATCTAGAGTTTGTATTCAAAGTATTGAAAGAAAATGTTTTGTTTGCTAAGTTGTCTAAATGCTCTTTTGGTGTATTGGAGATAGAGTACTTGGGACATATAGTTTCAGGTGAAGGAGTTGCTATGGATGCTACTAAGGTGCAGGCAGTTCTAGAGTGGCCTACACCACTCAATATCAAGCAGCTAAGAGGTTTCTTAGGCCTCACTGGTTACTATCGAAGGTTTATCAAAGGATATGCAAAGCTTGCTGCACCATTGACAGATTTACTTAAAGAAGAAGCATTCAAGTGGACACCAGAGGCAGAGACAACATTTGTTCAATTGCAGAAAGTCATGACTTCAGCTCCAGTGTTAGCTCTTCCTAATTTCCAGCTGCCCTTCATTCTGGAAACTAATGCTTCCGACACTGGTATTGGAGCAGTATTACATCAGAATGGCCATCCAATAGCATTTTTTTCCAAGAAACTTGCACCTAGAGTGCAAAAGAAATCTGACTAATTTAGAGAGATGTTAGCAATTGTTGAAGCTATAGCTAAGTTCAGACACTACTTGCTGGGACACAAATTTATTATCAAAACTGATCAAAAAAGCTTGAGATCATTGATGGAACAACCCCTACAGACACCTGAACAACAGCAGTGGTTACACAGGTTTTTGGGATATGATTGTGTGATTGAATACAAGGCCAGAAATGAGAATCTAGCTGCTGATTCTTTGTCATGAATGATGATGCTGTCTTGGTCTGAACCTCAAGTTAGTATACTGCAGAAGATTGAACAAGCCACTATAAAGAATGTTGCATTGCAGGAACTGATACAGTTGTGTAAACAACAACCAGAATCACAGACAAATTACACAATCAAAGGTAATTTGTTGTATTGGAAGAATCGGGTAGTAATTCCTGAGGAAAAATAATTGATTCAAATGTTGCTGAAAGAATTTCATAACTCTCCCATAGGGGGCATGCTGGGATAAAAAGAACTACAACTAGAATTGCAAGCCAATTCTACTGGACATCCAGCATTCAGAACTACAGTGGAGTAAGGGAGAGGGGAACATTGATGTTAACAGGATATCCAGCATTCAGAAGAAATTAAATGAGGTGGAGGACTTAGCTTCTAATCGTATTTTGACTGATCAAGAGCTCAAAATCAGAAACTCCCTTCAGTAGGAGTTATGGAATGTATCAAATGCAGTGGAATCCCTTTTGAGACAAAAATCTAGGATATCTTGGCTGAAGGAGGGGGACTGCAATTCTGGGTATTTCCACAGAATTATAAATTTTAGGAGAGCTTTCAATGCTATTCCAGGTATCTTTATTGATGGGGTGTGGGTCCAGCAACCCAATACAGTCAAGAATGCAGCTGTTAATTATTTCCAGACCAGATTTTCTGAACAGGATTATTCTACGCCTTTTTTGGATGGGGTTCCTTTTAAAGCTATTTCTCAAAGGCAAAGAGAGCAGATGACTGCCCCCTTCTCTGACCTTGAGCTCAAAGAAGTTGTGTGGAATTGTGGAGGTGACAAATGCCCTGGGCCAGATGGCCTTAACTTCAACTTTATCAAAAAATTTTGGGATATCATGAGACCAGAGTTTAGAAGGTTTGTAGATGAGTTCTATGCCCATGGCAGCTTTCCTAGAGGAAGTAATGCTTCCTTTGTGGCACTGATTCCTAAACTGAACCATCCTCAGTCATTCAATGATTATAGGCCTATATCCTTGATAGGCTGTATGTATAAAGTTATTGCCAAGTTGCTGTCTAATAGATTGAGGTCTGTTATGGATGGGCTAATTGATGAAAGGCAGTCAGCCTTCATTAAAGGTAGACATATCCTCCATGGTATTGTGATTCTCAATGAGGTGGTTGAGGAAGCAAGGAGAAGCAAGAAACCAGTGATGATCTTCAAGCTGGATTTTGAAAAGGCCTACGATTCAGTGTCTTGGTCTTTCCTGGACTATATGCTGTTTAGATTGGGGTTCTGCCCAAAATGGAGGTCTTGGATATCAGCATGCCTCCATTCAGCTTCTATTTGTGTTTTGATTAATGGTATTCCCTCTAAGGAATTTACACCTACAAGGGGTTTGAGACAAGGGGATCCCCTAGCTCCCTTGCTTTTCAATATTGTAGGAGAAGGCATTACTGGTATGATGAGACAAGCAGTCCACAAAAACCTCTTTAGAAGCTTCTTGGTTGGTAAGAATAGGGAGCCTATCAACATCTTACAGTATGCTGATGATACTGTTTTTTTTGGAGAGGCTGTGTGGGACAACATTCATGCTATTAAGGCCATCTTAAGAGGATTTGAATTAGCTTCTGGTTTAAAGATTAATTTTGCCAAAAGCCAATTTGGGGTTATTGGTGATGGTGTTAATTGGGCCAGGGGAGCAGCTAATAACCTGAACTGTCGGCAGCTGGAATGTCCTTTCCTTTACTTAGGCATACCTATTGGGGCTAATCCCTCTAGCCAGCTGGTGTGGGAGCCTATCATCACTAAATTCAAGTCAAAATTAGCCAAATGGGCTCAGAAAAATATATCCATGGCTGGGAAGGTTACTCTAATAAATTATGTCCTCAATGCCCTCCCAATTTACCTCCTCTCATTCTTTAAGATACCTCAAAAGGTTGTCAAAAAGTTGATATCCCTTCAAAGGAATTTTCTGTGGGGTGGAGATATTGATAAAAAAAAAATTCCTTGGGTGAAATGGACTGATCTTTGTTTGCCTAAGGCTAATGGGGGGCTGGGGATAAAAGATATCTCCAAATTCAACTCAGCTTTGATGGGAAGATGGTTATGGGCTTTTGCATCTGATCAGCAACAGCTATGGGCTAGGGTTATAACCTCTAAATATGGTGGTTGGTCAGATCTTCAAAATGCTAGAGACAAAAGGGGCTATTCCCATTGGTGGAGAGACATTAGAAACTTGTACCATCAGCTAGACTGTAGTATTTTTAAAGATAACTTGTCTTGGAAGGTTGGGTGTGGGGAAAATATCAAGTTCTGGACTGATAATTGGCTAGGGGAACAATACTCCCTGCAGCAGAAGTACTATCAGCTATTCCTCATAAGTAGACAGCAAAGGGATCTCATCTCTCAAGAAGAAGAAAATTTTCTATGTACACTTGTTGACTCCAAGAAAAACCTCATGCCCAACAGGAAGGATCTCATACAAAGTGAACAAAGAGGGACTTAAGAAAAAAAAATACAACTTTTTTTGAACTTGGTAGATCTTTTTTGTTGTGTTTCATGAATCATTGTACTCATGCCAGCATATGAGCATAATGACACAGTGCCTCATGATGTAGAAACGAGCCCTTTTCTCTTTGACCAGCCTAGCACACTTTCTAGCAAAAGCACACTTCCTCTGAGTGGAAGAAGAAGAAGAATTCTTCATGATAGAGGAAGAAGAAGTTTGTTGACATACATTCAAAAAGGTCACAAAGCTGGAATCAGATTTAAATAAACTGGAGGAGAACTCAATGCATAAACAGTTAACAGAGCAAGAAAAATTGGAGAGGAAGCAGTTACATGATTCTCTTTGGGTTGCTGCCCAAGCCCATCAATCCTTACTTAGGCAGAAATCCAGATGAAGATGGTTAAAAGAAGGCGATTGTAACACAGGTTTTTTCCACCTATTGATGAATGCTAACTGAAATAGAAATTCTATCAGGGGTGTATTCATTTATGGTTCATGGACTGACGACCCACACAAGGTGAAGGAAGAGGTGAAATCCTTTTTCTTCCATAGGTTCCAAGAACCAATTGGTCAGCGACCCAAGATTGATGGAATCAGGTTTCAAACTTTTAATCTACAGCAGAATAACGAGCTTCTAGCACCTTTCATGGACGAAGAAATTCAGAAGGCAATTTTTAAAGCTGCAGCGAAGTTTTTTATGAAGGAAGGCAATTCACAAAAGGATTGCATGGATTTAATGGAAATCAGTATGCTTACCAAAAGAAAAGGCTGGCTTGGGCATCAAGGATATTGAAACATTCAACCTCACACTACTTGGAAAATGGAAGTGGCAATTAATGCAAGAAAATGGTGAGCTGTGGACCAGAGTTCTGAAATCGAAATATGGTGGATAGAGGAACCTTGAAGAAACAGGAAACTCAGCAAAGCAATCTGTTTAGTGGAGGGATCTAAAACACGCTTTTAATCAATCACAATAGGGAATGGTTATTCAAAATAACATGAGGTGGAAGGTGGGAGATGGAGAGAAAATTAGATTCTGGAAACACAAGTGGATTAATCAACAGGAATCACTAGCAGAAAGGTACCCTAGGCTATTTATCATATCCTCACAGCAGAATCACAACATTAGGTTTTAGGTTTTAAGATGACATATAGAGTTTTAGGTTTATCAAAGAATTTCCCATAACAAATCCAGCACTATATCCCCACAATGCAAATAGTACAAGAGCAAGCAATCAATATACTTTAGCATCTCACACCCATACTCCATTTCAAGCATTATATTTTTTTCATATTTAGACATAACTTGATAACAGAGACATACCTTCGATGGCTTCCCTGGGAGACTTAAAGCCAACCACAATGGACTTCCAAAATCGCTTCCCCCCCCCTTTCCTTTCGTAGTTTTCTTCGACCTGCGAAAGTGAGAAAATGTTAAAACGAGGAATGCCTAATGTTAAAACGTAAGGACGTACCTCAATCAATATGTGGCAGACACGAACTCCACAAAGACCAACTCCATAATGTGGTTGCAGTCACGGAAGCGCAGCCCAATTTGTGACAAAGACGAACTTAGGGCAGAAGGAGAAATAAGAAAAACGCCCTGGGAGTCTTAAGGCTAACCACAACGCACTTCCAAAATCGATTCCCACCCTTTCCGGAACTCTTTCCTTTCCTAGATTTCTTCGACCTGTGAAAGCGAGCAAATGTTAAAACGAGGAACGCCTAATGTTAAAACGAAAGGACGTACCTCAATCGATAAGTGGCAGAGACGAACTTCACACACACGAACTCCACAATGTGGTTGCAGTCACAGAAGTGCAGGCCAGTTTGCGACAAAGACGAACTTAGGGCAGAAGGAGAAAGAAGAAGAACGGTAGGGTTCGAGCGCGCGGGTTCTGCAGAATTAGATTTTTAATATATAATGACAACAACATCGGTTTTTTAAAAATAACCGATGTTAAAAACAACTAGGTAACATCGGTTTTAAGAAAACCGATGTTAAAATCAACTTCATAACATTGGTTTTTACCAAACTGATGTTAACAACGACACACCAACATCGGTTTTTCCAAAACCGATGTTAACTACTCCATAGTAACATCGGTTATTTAAATAACCGATGTTAATATATAGTACTTAACATCGGTTTTTCCAAAACCGATGTTAACTATGTCTAATTATTTACAAAAATGTCACCGCGCTTTTGTTAACATCGGTTTTGTGAATAACCGATGTTAACCGTGCGATGTTAAATCTAAAAATTGTAGTAGTGCTAAACTTTAACAAATAAAACAAAAAGAGAGAGATATGAAAAGAATAATCGTAATATCACATAATTGTCATCAGTTATCTTCTCACAACATTCAAGAGAGTTCATACACTTTTTTCCATGCAGGCCAAGTGTGAGCTTCACCAACAAATATTTTATCCATTCATGGAAGTGTAATGTTTGTCATTGAAGTTTAAACTTTAAAGTTTAAACGCTTCTTTTTGTTGTATTGTTGTGTTTCAAAGTAAGATATCCTGTTAGAATAATACCTATTGTATAATTATATATACTTCAAAATTTAATCTAACAGTTGATTAAAATACTAGTTCTAGTGTAGTTAATTCCTTAAAAAAAAGGTAGTTACTAATTGATTAATAATACAAAATCTTTGATAAGAAATCAAACTTTTGAATAAATTTTCATATAAAATTTCTTATACTACTTAAATTATTGTATCCATAAATTATTTTGTGTTGTAAGCTTTGCCAAGTTTCTTCATAATATTAACACTCTCCCACACTCCTATCTATTTGTATGCTTTGAATCTCTCTTCTCTCATGTATAAGGTATCTTTCTGGTTGAGCTATGAATTAATTTTTAATCTAATTGTTAAGCAGAGTAAATGATTCTATTATAACGATTTTTGTAGTTGATTACATTGTTTGATTGAATATTTTTTTTGGTTGGATCATCAGTATTCCGTAAGGATGACAATTGGATCTATTCATCTCGTAACTTTCTAATTCTTCCATAAATAAATTCAGCCAAAATATCCAATTATAAAAGAAAATAATGGATTGCATAGGTTGAGTCAATGCTATCATTGGATGGTCAGTGAACCATCCAACATATTTCTTAAACCATTGGATCAATGGGAGCAACTCCAATGGGTGTGGAGAGTCAACCTTGCTTCATCGGTAAACCACCTATAAATGAATATACCAATCTTTGAATCTCTCTAAATCTGATAAAAACAGATTTTTTTGGCTTGTATAGAAATGTATAAGGCAATGTATAAGAGTGTGAGATTAGAAATAAGGAAAAGATGTACTTACCCGAGGAAAGTGGAGGGACTTCTAGTAAGAATTATAGTATAACATCATATGAAATGAAGCTGCATATAAGAGTGTGACTAAATTAGTAGTGAATACATTATAATGCTTAAGGAAAATGGTCAGTATATAGATATTATATATATACCTTAACAGGCTTTTGAAAGCCTCTTTGAAAACTACATTGGTGGTAGAGGTCAAGCTTGTTTTGTCTTTATCATGTATTAAAACTTTTAATCCATTCTTTGATTTATAATTCCATGACTAAACAATGGGTTAGGTAAGTATAGTCCAACAGTAGATAATGACTGGCCTTGAGACTTATTAATCGTCATTGCATAAGGGAGCATTATTGGAAATTGTCTTCTTACAAGCTTAAAGGGTCATGGTGATTGAGAAGGGGACATAGAAATTTTGGGAATATATACTTTATTTCCTATATTTTTTCCAGAAATAATCTCAGCTGCAATGACATGGTTGGTTAGTCTTGTAACAATTAATCTAGTCCAATTACAAAGGCCTTCACTTTGATCTAAGTTTCTTAACAGCATAATGGGTGATCCAACCTTAAGTTTGATAGAATGATTTGGTAGGCCAGATGTTGTCAATGAATTGAGAAATTCAGTAGTTAGTGAGCTGAAATGACAACTGTCTATGGTTTCTGATTTCTCTACTGAATCGGAACTTAGATACTCCATATGTTCACCTATGACAATGTTAGAAATTAATTCATTAACTAAAAGATAAATATAAAGTATAAAAAAATAGATAGATGAAAGATAGATGTTAGTTTCTCATAATTTAGAAAAGTAACATCGTTAAAAGTGCAAAATATGTTTTTATGGGAGCAATTAATTCAGGTGCAAATAAAATTTAATTTGCATAATAGTTACATGTAGGAATTGATAATCAAATGTTAATGGAACTTTAAAATCTTCATATATAATTGATATCTAAAAAAGTAAAGTGCAATTAGTTATGTTAAAATTAAGGTTATTTTTTAAGCAATGTTGTTATTACTTGGAATCATGATAGTATGTAATCATTGACCTGTTGTACTGTTTCATTTATCAAAGCAAGTATGGCTCCTGATTGGAGTAATTCAGTGTTGTTGTGGTGTTGGCATGCATAAATCTGGAAACGTGGAATGCCCTGTAGCATGAATTGGGTCATCATATTTTGTTATTAGTAGTTCTGGTGGGATTTCCACCATACCATAACCATCATTTGGATATCCGATAATTCCATCTCCTATGTCTAAAATCTGTTGTGCAAATGCAGCAGTTTCTTTCTTATTTGTTGCTTGCATGTTACTCTCTAAGCGCATATTCTTTGAAAGAATTAACACTTGGTAGTCATCCCACAGATAAGAAGAATTTATTGTTGCATGAACAATGTCTGAGCGGCTGCCTCTAAGAATGACAGGTAGAATCTATCGAAAATCTCCACCATGACCTTACCTCCAAAGACAGCATTAGAACTTGATCTGCCTCTAATGATATCTCTCAAACTTTTATCAAGTGCTTCAAAACAAAATTTGTGAGCCATGGGTGCTTCATCCCAGATGATTAGACTTCATTTAATAACTAGTTGACTGCCTTGATGAATATTATATGTTGAATATTCAAAAGTGGATATAAGGATTTAGAGTGTGCAGTTCTGCCTCCAGACAATAGTAAGGAAGGAAGTAATGCCGCTAGAAGCAACCATAAGAACAACAATTTTGTTGTCTGCTCTCAATGAACTTGCTAGCATTTTCCAAATGAAAGTTTTTCCTGTACCTCCATATCCATATAGGGAAAACATCTCACCTTCTTGCTTGTTCATAGCTTGAATAATTTTGTTGAAAATTGATGTTTGTTGATCTGAAGTTATGGAAATGCATTTTATGAGTGATGAAAGTACAATCAATTTTAAATAATTCCAACCCAAACAATAGGAGCCTCTGATCTAAAAAACGAAGGGAATGTAGTTAATGAGATGTCAAATTTCCAAGTTAAAAGAACCAAAAGAAACATGTTAAATGTAAATGGCTAAAGCAAAATAATTGAATTTTTATGATGTAGTCAAGTGCATAATTCGTTTTTTTTTTGTATATGTTGTAATTAGTGTATAAGATAATTACGGGTGAGATAGGAGGATAAGATATGGTTATGTAGATTACCTGTCAATGTAGCGAAAAGATGTAGAAATTTTGATTTAAGCTCATCGGTATTGTAGTTGAGTTCTGATAATATCAATCCATTGCCTAATTGGTTAGGCCAATCTCCTTCAGGGAAAGGAAATGAAGGATAGTCTCTAAGTGTCTTTTGATTGGCCTGCAATAGTTGTTCAATTTCGAGCAATGTTAAATTTTTCATATGATCGTCATTAAGATGAATCTCTAATAGGCAAGAAGTATTTGGTTAGAATATGATTATTATTCATGAGCATTAATATAAAAATACAATTGTACTCACCTGCAACTCCGATTGATTTTCTTAGCTAATATTCAATACCATCAGCTAACCAATTCCAAGTTTGTTGCCAAACTTCTTCAGGTTTGTTCTTAGTACCTTTAAAAAGCATCAAAACAAATAGCTTTCTCAGATAATGTCTTGTTCCCCAGTCCTTTGCTTCTTTGATTGCTTCCACATATTCTTTATCATTTTGTAAAAACCACCCCATGGCGAAGCATGCTTCTCATGTAGGATATTGAACATTAGGAACTGTCCTGAGATATTCGAATGAGATTGGGACCTTTGCAAACAGTAAGCATCATCCTCAAGTAGAATAATTCTCCTGCAGTTGATGAAATTCATATTAGCCTACCAATAGTGTATGTATCCTTTCTTCCTAGGTTTCCATTATTTTTTTCGAACATAGACAAACTTAGAAACAAATTCAACATAAGATTTCTTGCTTCAACAAAGCTTTTATTTGTGTTCATCCAAGAAGTGAACTTTGAATCGGAGATGCTTAGCTTAGATAGTACATCATCAATCTCTTCATGGTCTTGGTAAAAAAAAAAAAATAGTATGCGGGAAGGTGGAAATGTAGTCTTCCAAGTAGCTTCACAAGAAGAGACGTATCTGTTTTAAAGACAACCACTCATCAAAATAATTTATTTGATAAAAATTATATGTTACAAATTAAGCATACCTGCAATCTAGATAGTCCTTTATCTCATCATGGTGAGTTGCAACATGCAAGGTTGCATCGTTTTCATCATGAACTATAACAACAGTGACTCTATCATATCCTTTATTTATGTACTTGAATAAATATTTAATAGAAGTGCTTTGGTTACACCATTCAACATTGACATGTGCTTGGTACTTTCTCAATAATTTTGGATTGTAAGGCACAATATTTTTGTTATCAATTATAACCCCATTTTTAAAATTTTTTTTACCATTCTCCCTTCTACAATAAACAAACCTGGATAACCATCTGCATCTAGAAGAGTATGTGGCTGAAACATTTTGGGATAGAAACGACTGTACTTTCCTTCTTTCCTGTATGGAGATCCTTTCCCTAAATTTCCACATGGACCATGAACCATATGATTTTGCACTAATGTATATAGTTCAGGGTCATCTTCATGTGAAGGTATCTTGGCTGATATAATATGATCAATGTCATTTGGAGATGGATATTTATTACTGTGGTGTAAAAACAAAAATAAATGAATGTGATGAAGACCACGCTTTTGAAACTCTATCGTATACATATATGATATTCCAAAAAAATTATGTTAATAGACAGCCAAGAAAGTGGATTTTTTTCCATGTGTTAACTTCTGAAAGTGGAAGTAAATAATATGTTTTTGTTTTTATATTTTAGTTACTTTTAATTTTGAATATTTTACATTTAAAAAGGCCCCATGTTGTCAAACTTATATATGAATATTGATACGGCATATTAGCTCAGTTTTTCAAAAAATAAAAGAAATTTATTTGTTAGAAAAAAATGATTGAAAAACTAATTGGGGAAAAAATAGAAATAAAAGTGGAGAGATTGCAATATATAAGCAGTTTTGAACGTAATTTGGAGGAACTTACATGCAACTACTTTACCTAATAGATGATTCTTTGTCAGGTCTGAAAGCATTTGTTCAAACTTCAATTTAAAAATTCATAAGAGAATGGTTGGCCTATCAGTTGCTTTCAAATTTAATGGTTCTAATAATCTATGTACTTCCGGCCAATTTGGATTATAATTTAAAGTAATAAATAGATATGGGAAACCAACATGGCTACATATGGTCATACCATCAAAGTAGAGTTGATCCATGTATCGTCGGCTTCTACCAAAGGTTAAAGGTAAAATCACCCTTTTCCCTTTTTCTAAGCCCTTGGTAGTACCAGTATCCAATGACTTTTGCAAATTGCAGAACTTGTCAACTCTCAGTTTTTTTTTATTGTTTCTAATGAAGGAAAGTCTTTCTGACTCAACAATAGTATATCCTTCAACCACAAATTGCTGAAACAGTTTCCTAGAGTGCAACAAAGTTTGTGCTTCATCTGCACTATAGTCTGAAAGCAAACCACTCCTTGATTGTAAGAGGATTCCTCTTTCTTTTTTGGCCAATTGATGTAACACGATGAAGTACGTCAAGTTTGTATCCGTCTTCGTCGTAAGGAAACAATAGAGGGTATTGTAGACCTAGATAGATAGAATGCAATTCATCAATCCTTTGTAATTGACCATGTTGTGTTTGGAGAATAATATCTCTTCCTGAGTATGTATCAACATCACCTGCAATAAGGGCAACAACTTCTGAAATAGTAGGTACATTATATATGCGACCATCCTTTTGACGATTAGCAATCAATCTCAGTTTGATATCATGTACTTCATTGTGTATCAATCTATCTCTAGCCATTCTGAAACTCTTTGCATGAGTGTTGTGTTCATCTAGCATTTGACTTAAACTTGCAACGATGTTTTCTTTAATTCCAGTATGTTTCCTGTAATACAAAAGATAAAAAATTCTAACTGATGCAACATTAATCTAAGGTTAAAAAGAAAGAATGCAGCAGTTTTAGTAAGAAAATGTGAAAATTATTATAAAGCAAAAAATCAATACCTCATGGCATAAATTCTGTTTTGCACTTCATTATCTGTGTCAAAGATGTATAATTGTGCAAAATTAGGTTCTTTTCTAGGCATTGGTAATAGGTTGCCTATCCTGTGGCATGGTTGTCCTTGGATTCTAATTATAGGAGGTTCTTTTTTATCATTAATTGATTTGTCTAGCTTAATACCGGCGGAGGTAAATGTAAACATCATGTTATATGTCCGTATATGTTGTTGATAATTCCTACTATCAACTGCATTATGTTTAAATAAAAGATGTTGCAGAACTGGGGAAAGATTTTGTAACAATGGAAGTTCAACTTTACCGTCATTGCAACACAAGTTGAACTTTAGGTTTGCGGTATCCTTATGCTTAGATATTCTTTCTTCATACCATATGTTTGCATTATAGTGTCTACACTAAATCACCTGATCACCAAGTTCCAAGTATCCTAAAATTGTTATTTTATGATTTAGTCCTCAATTCT
This sequence comes from Glycine max, assembly GCF_000004515.6. NCBI lineage: Eukaryota > Viridiplantae > Streptophyta > Magnoliopsida > Fabales > Fabaceae > Glycine > Glycine max. The sequence goes on from NC_038254.2 coordinate 15,874,279, forward strand.
AACTAAACTTGAGAACAAATGTTTTCATTTTGAATTGTTACCTTTTGTGTTAATGGGAGGGACATTAATTTCTATGTGACAATGTTTGTCCCCAACAAAAGCTATAAAATCTGTTTTTGTAAAAACTTTAGTTAGATACATCTATTACATGATTATGTAGCGAAAGAAATTGGATTTCATAAGTTGTCAATTGGTACCTCTTGATGAATCAGAATTACTATCTTCCGATGAATCAGAATCAATACCTTAGGAATATGAATAAATTAAAGTTAAATGCAATATATAAGCATAACTGAAATAGAGTGGGTCATCATATTCTGTTAACTATAGCTATTTTTGATGTTTTGCTTCAAATAATATAGTTTGAAAATACTGTGCAGCTACTGCTAATGTGTGTTTTGAATGGCAAGGAAGCTCCAATTGGGTTTTGGTTTGTGTCCCAAAATTACGGTGCTATTTTATTTACCTTCTACAAATAAATTCATAGTACATTTTTTTCTAAGTCTAAAATATTTAAAAGATAGTAATTAGCTAAGGTAAACTCATCTTTTAACACGTTTCAAAAGTGTTTTACTCTAGTTTTGTGTGGGTGGATCCAAATGATGCACATTTGTGCTTTTCTTAATATCAAGCTTAGTTGAGCTTGAGTTTGCATGAGTCTTTTTTTTGCAGATAAGGTAAGTTAATTTTGCTTTGTGATGCTACTTGGTTTTGTGGGGTTGGGTGTTTACTTGACTGTACTAGGAAGTGAAATTGAGTATTTCGTTTTTATTGCATGATACGTTTTCTTTTCATCTTGGCATTTGTTGCATTTGACTTATTTGTATATTCATGATCATCCATTAAATTGATAATGTGTATTCTTGTTGGAGATTTGTTTTTAAAGATGGAAAGATGGTGTCGCAACATGCCCTTTTGCGGGCGAGCGAGGCGAGGCTCACGGGTGCGCTTTCCAAGGGACGAAAGATGCGCGGAGTTGCCACCAAAGTTTATTTATGGAAAACGTCGGAAAAACCGAAGGAAACCGGTCGAAAAGAAAATTCCAAGTTCAGGAGTTGTATTTACGTTTGAGGAAGGTATTAGCACCTCTCACGTTTGTCTCAAAGGACAACAACCTTTTTTAGAATTGTGTGAAATTGTGTTACCCTAACTTTTATTTCTTTTTTATTTTTGAGGTCGGCAAAAGCGGGGCTCTTGCTCCTACGTACCCTCCATCGAAGAGGAAATCAGACCTACGTAGTTCTTTTCTAAGGGTGAATCAAGCGATTCTTTTTACTTGAGAGGTGATCATTTTAAGGCGTTGGACCTTAAAAATGATCCATTTACTTGGCAAGAAAAATTGAGATATTGAACTTTCAAATCCTTTTTTAGTGATTTTTTGTGGACGAGCTTGACTTTGCGGGTTGATTTTAACCTTAGTTTCACTTTAGTTATTAGTCAATTCAATTAAGAACGAGAAATTCCAAAGAGAAACGTCCGATTGATTTTTCCGCTTTTATTTTACTAAAAGGTATTTTTTGATTATTATATTATTATTTTACCTCATTTTGGTTTCCAACGTGGTTATGGCATGACCGAACGGTCGGATTTCATTTTAACAGAAATTAATGGATATTACAATTCAAATGATCGGTGGAAATTTATTTTATTTTTTTATTAGGCGAGAAAACGGCTTAAACGATCGGTTAAAGCTCGTCAAAAACGGAATAAAAGAAACCGAAATTGAACGAAATAAAAATGAAAGCCAAGAAACAAGAAATGAATTAAAAGTCTCGGATTTGGAAACTTACCCATTGAAGAACAAAGAACGGATGAAGAACGGTGAATAACGGAGGAAAACCTTCACGGATTTGCTTACGGAAACATCTCGGAAGCGTTACGGAAGCACCTCGGCTTGGATTTTCTTCACGAAAATGATTTTTTTCACCCAAAATAGCTGAAATACATCACCAGGGGGATCCGAGACCCTTAGAACAGCCCCCTTCAGCCTATTTATAGGAAAAAAGGGGAGGAGGTTGCCGCCCAGCTCGCCCAAGCGAGCTGGGTTGCTTCCTCCAAAAGCAATCCAGCTTCGAAAATACTCTGGAAGGCCCAATTTCAAAATTTCAAAATTGCTATTTGCAGCCCCCCATTTTTTATAAGTTCACCCCCCTCTTTCGTAATTTACAGCAAAGTTACGGAAGCCTATAAGACTTGATTTTCTTCTTTTTTTCTCTTCCTTCTCACCCATATTAAGTGAAATATGCTTATTTAGGGTTGAGAATTTTATGGAAGCATTACGGGTGTCCCGGAAGCCCATTTTTTAACAAAACGGGGGAGGTGGTTGTCTCCTAGCTCGCCCAAGCGAGCGAGGTTGCTTCCACCTTAAGCAAGAAATTGGCCCAAATTCGAAAATTACTATTTGCACCCCCATTTTACTAAATACACCCCCATTTGCTTTTTTTGGTGATTATTTTTCTGTAACGTTACGAAACTTTACGAATTTCGTAACAATACTTATTTTCTTTCCGTAAGGTTACGGAACCTTATGGATCATGTAATTACTCTTTTTCAGCTTTCGAAAAAGTTACGGAAACTCACGGATTGCGTAACAATACTTCCTTTTGATTTCCGTCACATTACGGAATTTCACGGATTGCGTAACAACGCTTCCTTTTGATTTCCGGCACGTCTCGAGACTTCACATATTGTGTAACAAAGGGTGCCAAGTACTTTGAAGCGGTCAATTAAAGGTTGCATGTCATCAAGCAATAGTCCCTGGACGAAATTAGGGTATGACAGTTGTCCCTCTTTACTTACCTTTTTATCGGAGATAAGAGGGAAGCAAAGATAAGACACTGATTTCGTCCGTCTTCGCCCTTTCCGCGATTAGTCTATGACGACTCCCGTCTCTCCTTCTTCTTTCTCTACACAACACAAAACAAACACAAACTACAAAAAACACCAATAACATAATATACATATACACATGTTTGGCAAAGGAACCGATCCGGAAAATAACAAAAACCACATTTCCCAGTCACCGGAGGCTCCGCACTTGATGGTGGAGGACACATGAACAGCGCTAGGCAATCAATTCATGGGTCTCCGAACAAGATTTCGAGGGTGGAGGATAGGCGAACAGCGCTAGGCAATCAATTTGCGGGGCTCCAGACTCGTTGGTGGAGGATGCATGAATGACAATCAATTCATGGGGCTGCGAATAAAAGTTGAGAATGGAGGATAGGCGAACAGCGCTAGGAAATCAATTCGCGGGGCTCCAGACTCGTTGGTGGAGGATGCATGAATGACAATCAATTCATGGGGCTCCGAATAAAAGTGGAGAATGGAGAATTGGCGAACAGCGCTAGGCAATCAATTCGCGGGGCTCTAGACTCATTGGTGGAGGATGCATGAATGACAATCAATTCATGGGGCTCCGAATAAAAGTGGAGAATGGAGAATTGGCGAACAGGGCTAGACAATCAATTCGCGGGGCTCCAGACTCGTTGGTGGAGGATGCATGAATGACAATCAATTCATGGGGTTCCGAATAAAAGTGGAGAATGGAGAATTGGTGAACAACACTAGGCAATCAATTTGCGGGGCTCCAGACTCGTTGGTGGAGGATGCATGAATGACAATCAATTCATGGGGCTCCGAATAAAAGTGGAGAATAGAGAATTGGCGAACAACGCTAAGCAATCAATTCGCGGGGCTCCAGACTCGTTGGTGGAGGACACATGAACAGCGCTAGGCAATCAATTCATGGGTCTCCGAACAAGATTTGTTGGCAGGACCGAATGGTCCACCGGTTTTTTCCACCTAAAAAGGCAAACATGTTTTTTGCAAAGAAAAATAAATCATTCGTGAGAGCACCATATCTTAGAGAAGCAATATACCCATGCCAAGGGTAATCTTCCTTGTAACCGAAAATGAAGGGCATGACGTCAACATTTAGCTTTTAAATGAACATTCAGGGGAAACATCGGGTTAAGCTAAAACTGGGAATAAATCACTCATAGTGTATAAAAACTCACACAGGCAAGTGTTTTACCCTAACCCCAAACTATAACTGCACCATGACTTTATTTTGCACACGATTTCCTATCGAATCAAAGATCACACGTATGATCACGGATCAATAAGATTTTCTCGAGGGTAGTGTTTTTGGAGAGGAAGCTGGGTGTTTCGGTCTTTTCCTCTTTGTTTATGTGGGGCGGGATATCGCCAGTCGAGAATGACTTTGAATGGCAATTCGAAAGGAAGAACCACCAAAAAATGGGTTTTCCTTTGTCGGCAGTCACTTACCTCGTCGAAAATTTATCTGGTCTGAAGATCTTCTGTTCTCTTTCTTTCATTGATCGTGAATTACTCTGTTTTCCCCCGATTTTTTCCTTTTTTACTTCCTTCCGATCTTCGATCGGGAATAATTCTTTTCCTTTCTTTTCATTTTTTCCTTTTCTTTCTTTTCATTTCTTCCTTTTCTTTCTTTTTCATTTCTTCCTTTTCTTTCTTTTCATTTCTCCTTCTCCATTCCTTTCTTTGGGAAATCGGGTTTTCGCATTCTATTTGCTCTCCCTTGAGGAGATTCCGTTATCCTTTGCTTCGGGGGAAAGGATGAGGATTCTTTTTATAGGCCAAGGTTCAAAATAGTCTAAGGTTGTGTCTCAATGGGGTCTTTTATCGTGGGAGCCCGATCTTGATATCTGGGGCAAAACAAATTCGTGTGTCAAGGTGTCGGTGTCGGGCCGAACTTCCATATCATTTCCACAAGGCATGCGTAACAATGATGATTTGGAAACAACGTGCAAAATTAGTCATGGCCACAGCTCGGGGGGCACTCAAGCATCCAGTTTATGGCATTGTGATACTACGGTTGGGGATTTGCACAAACAGACCCAACGTTTCCAAATTATGTTCTTTCATCGGTTCAATGAAACCATCCATTCTTATCTCGGCCATTCAGGAAAATAAACTCTTAGCGTCAGTCCCTTGTTTCCAAAAGATACGTTTGCTCTCTACGAATGATTTATGCTTCCTACAACTATAACATGTCGAACTTCGAGGTCTTCCTTTCTTTTTCTTTTTGTTTCTTTTTTTTATGTTCGCAAAAACTATACATCCATCGTTATCTATGAGAAAAGCTTTTTCTTTGTACACCTACATTCCTATACACGACAAACTTTTTCTGTACATACACGCATTAAAATTCTTTCTCTTTACGTCAACACGGTCTATATACAAACCCTATTCATGTTCAAAGATTTCTTTTTTTCGTTATTTCAAACACACACCCGTAGTTTATACAAAAGTTTCTTTATATACACTCGTCGCTCACACACACAAGAATTTATTTTCACACATTATTTACACACACAAAATCCTTCTATACACATTTTCTTTTACATATATAAAAAACTCTTTTCTTTTCTTTGTATACATAGACACGACATTCGTTCTCAACGCTTTATTTTTGGCGTTATCATGATTTTTTGTTCATTTTATTTTTAGGACGACGTTCCTAAATGAAAAACTCTACACGGTTCCGGAATTTCAACAAACACTATTGACAACAACGAAATAAGCACTAACGCAATAGTCCAAACAAAATATATGCACAAAACAAATGACAATCGCAACAACAAAAAACAAATGTCAGTCCCTCAATTCATAACATGTAAATGATAAAGGATGAAACATAAAAAGAACATGAATCTAGGGATCCCACGGTCATGTGGCTCCACATGCCACCGGACTCTTGGGTCACGGTAACAAAAAGTGGGGTGGTCGACAAAAGCAGGGCTTTTGCTCCTACGTATCCTCAATTTGTGATGAGGAACTCAGACCTACGTAGTTCTTGATAACTGTGAGACTAAAACTAGTCTCGGTGTTTTCTTCACTAAAATGTGAACATGCTTTAGTAAAGAGACAAAACTTCCAACTGATCAGAGCAACATATGCTCTTTTTTTTTTTGAAAAATGACGTGTCTATCGGGGAAGGAGAGTATGCTGATGAAATTTTCTCAACCATAAATGAGATTTTGGATGTTAGCATTTCGTTTCTAAACGACTATATAGAGGAAACACTGGGTCCAACAAAGACAGGAGAAAATCACTCAAAGTGTATCAATCTCACACAAGTAAGTGTTTTATCCTATTCTGAACCATAGATATGTCATGACTTGATTTTGCAAATCATTTCCTATCAAATCAAATATTACATGCGTAATCATGGATCAATAGGATTTATTTTGGGAATGGTTTTTAGGTGGGGAATTTGGCTTTGAGTGTTTTTGCCTTTTCCTCTTCTGTTTTTGTTTAGTGCGTGGCGAGAAAGTCGCTAGCGCACAGGATTTTGTCGGCAATCAAAGGGAGAGGACCACTTTAGGTCGTGGTTTCCTTTTTCTTGTTTACTTGGTGACAATTCTGTATTGTTCAGATATTGTCTGGTCCAAAGACCTTTCTGGATGTTTCTTCTGTTTTCTTTTGATCCTTGATCGGGAATTTTCTTTCCTTTTTTTTGCTTTCTCCCACTCTTTGATTGGGAATTTTCTTCTTTTTTTTTTTGCTTTCTCTCACTGTTTTGATTGGGGATTTTTCTTTTTTTTTTTTGTTGTTTTCCGAGGGCAATGATTGACATTCTCACCCTGGGTCAAGGTTTATGATAAGTTGGGATTTTGGCTCAAGGCTTGTAGAACGGTTGGTCATGATATATGTCAGGGTTTGGCCAACGGTTCGGGGATAAAGGGGATGCCCTACATTATTTCCATGATACACATGCAACAATGATGATTAGGAAATTTTATGCAAAACTGGTCATGCATGCACCCATGTGGACACTCAAGCATCAAGTTTTTATGGTCATGTGACACTAGGGCTCAGGATTCATTTTCCCTATTTTAAGTCAACCCAGTGTTTCCAAAATATGTTCTTTTATCAAATCATGCATTCATCCGAGTCCATTTTGCGCATTCAGAAAATTTTCACAACATTCACTCTTCAAGTGTATACACATTTTTTTCAAAAACTGGTTAAGATCAGTAAAATCTTTCAAAGAAAAATTGGAAATTTATCTCTTTTCACAAACATGTTGTTTTTTAGCTAGACAACTTTATATATATATATATATATATATATATTTATTTATTTTTCTATTTTTTTTCTTTTTTTTTCTTGCTCGCTCTTTTTTTTTCATGAGGTATTTTGCTACCTAAACATACGTATACTTTTGTGTGGTATTTTGCTATATACATGCGTGTCCAAGGTATCTTGCTACCTAAACATACATATATATGTTTGTGAAGTATTTTTGCTACATACATGCATATCCAAGGTATCTTTCTACCTAAACATACATATATATATTTTGTGAAGTATTTTTTGCTACGTACATGCATATCCAAGGTATCTTTCTACCTAAACATACATATATATATTGTGAAGTATTTTTTGCTACATACATGCATATCCAAGGTATCTTTCTACCTAAACATACATATATATTTTTTTTGTGAGGTATGACTACCTTCCGAGCTTGTGCTTTGTTTTATTTAAATTCCTAGGATCATGAGCAACTAGGTGTGTCCTGCTATGACTTGAGAAACAAAAGTGATCAAATAACGAACAGAGATTTAAAAGGTATTAGGTTGTCTCCTAGTAGCGCTTCTTTAACGTCTTGAGCTGGACGCGTGATGGCTTGTCGGTCACGGACCTAGTACTTCGCTTACCTTTGGCTTTGGACTTGGTCGCCTATTGGTCGGCCATGGGTTGTAAGCAATGCTCTAACATTTTTGTGGATGAGCTGAGGTGAACTCTAGAGGTGATGACGGTGCGTCTGTTGCCCGCTGCCGGCCATCCCCAGACTGCTGTGGTGTTTCGCCCTGCGCCTGCCTGGGGACGCAATACTTCTTGATGAAAGCTCGATTAGTAGGGGGCCTGATGACCTTGCTGGGGGCGACAGGCACTCCGTAGAACTAACAGAGGCCCGTAATTAGAGCTTGGCAACTCCAAGATCCTGTTGGACTTCTTCGGGTCCATTGGGTGTCTTGCGGGCGTGATCCCTGCAAACAATAAATGACATCAGAAATCAGTTGAGCGATGTGCATACTTACCTATGTCATGATGACGTGACCTTGCCGGGGGGACGGGCACCCTGTAGGACTGACAGAGGCCCGTAACCAGAGCTGGAAACCCCAGGGCCCTGTTGGACTTCTTCGGGTCCACTAGGCGTCTTCTGGACGCGATCCCTGCAAACAATAGATGACATCATAAATCAATTGAGTCACGTGCATACTTACCTATGTCACGATGGCATGACCTCACTGAGGGACGGGCATCTTGTAGGACTGACAGAGGCCCGTAACCAGAGCTGGAAACCTCAGGGCCCTGTTGGACTTCTTCGGGTCCACTGGGCGTCTTGTGGGCGCGATCCCTGCAAACAATAGATGACATCAGAAATCAATTGAGCCATGTGCATACTTACCTATGTCATGACGGTACAGACCAACTGATACATCTGCAGGGGGAGATTGGCATTGTGGTCGTTGGGCAGAATGTTGCTAAATAGCAACGTCATCCATATCCATGTAAGAGTGGTCATGTTGGTGCGCATGATCCGCACTCGTCTTTTTGTAGCGGCACGGGTGAAATCTTGCCCCGGTATGCATAGTAGATGCGTGATAGCCTCCCTCTCTGGATGTGCTCGCACAGTTGGTCGCCCTCCAATATCAGGAGGTGGCCCAGGAACTGATAAAAGGAAACTACTGGCCCCTTAACCGGGAGCGCAAGTCTCGGTGAAGCATCTAAGGGCAAAGGACTTTATATTCTCTTAAGGTGTGGATATGGAGCACACTGAAAATGAGGACGCGTAGCCCTCTAAAGGCGAGGGTGTGCAGCCCTCTGCAGGCGAGGATGTGCAGTCCTCTAATGGCGAGGACATATAGTCCTCTAAAGGTGATAGGTACTAGTACCCAAGGGTCCACCTTTATGAGAAAGCAAGAGATCGACTCATCGAGAGGGCTGGTCATCCAAAAAGATTGGACACGAGATGTAGGAAATCTATGCAGTTAACATGATTTTTAAGGATGCAGACGCATGCAACCTTTGTCGTGAAATTTGGTAATGCTGACCTCATATGAAACAATGCAATGCAATGGAAAGTTGTACAATGTTCATGACATTCTTTCCCTATTTTGTGATTTTGATTTTGATTTAATTTTTTTTGGAAAACACAGATTGACTGTCCTTTTGAAAAAGGTGATAATTCATGCAACCTTATCCTATCCTTTGCAAATCTCTCTGGGAACTCCCTCAGAGTGTACGTTCTGTTTGATTTAGTCACTTGACCATTTTGGAGTGACGACAATGGAGCTGTTTAACGTTTAATCAATCTATTCTAGGGTTTGTCTCCCCCTTTTTTTTCTTGTTTAAAAACATCGACGGGTGAGAACTTTTGATCTGCCCCTATGTTCACTTGAGGCTCATGCACGATGCCCCTCATTGCCCCAGTGTAAGGCTTTGAGGTACCAATTGTTATCTTTCGTCATGACCTTGTAGCTAGGAACCTATTGGGTGAGAACTTCTAATCTGCCCCTAGGTTCGCTTGAGGTTTTTGGATGGTGCCTTTCATTGCCCCAGTGTAAGGCTTTGAGGTACAATCGTTGTCTTTCGTCATGACCTTGTAGCAAGGAACCTATTGGGTGAGAACTTATAATCTGCCCCTTGGTTCGTTTGAGGTTTATGCATGGTGCCTTTCATTGCCCCAGTGTAAGGCTTTGAGGTACCAATTGTTGTCTTGTTTTCACAACCTGGTAGTGAGGAAGAATGAAAGAAGCAGTTGATTCTTGCAAAAAGAATTTTCCAAGGACGAGAAATAGTTGAAGGATTTTTCAGTTGATGGATTAAGTCAAATGACTCCTATGTAGAAGCAAGATGTTTTGATGTCTTGATGATGCTAAAGGATCAAGTGCTTCTAAGTTTTATTCAAGACAAGAATCCAAGAAAATCAAGATATATGATCAAGTTGATCTCTAGAATCTTTAGGAAGAAGTTTCCAAATTGAAAAAACAAAAGGTTTGACCAAAGAATTCTATCATTTCAAATTGAGATTTGCTCTCTGGTAATCGATTACCAGCAGTTGAAAATGTTTATAACAGTCACTAGAAATTTGAATTCAAAATTTATAACGTGTAATTGATTACACATGGATGGTAATTGATTACCAGCAGTTTATTGAACGTTTTAATTCAAAATTTTAAAACCTGTAATCGATTACACAAGTCTTGTAATTGATTACCAGAGGGGATTTTCAGAATATAATTTCCAAGAGTCACATCTATTCAAATGGTTTATGAATGGCCATCAAAGGTCTATTTATATGTGACTTGGAAACACGAATTTAAAGAGAGTTTTCATTGCCCAAAAAGTTTTATCCTCTCAAAAAGATTCCTTGGTCAACCACTTGCATATCTAATAAGGAATTTTGATTGATCTTCATTGTACAATCTATCTCTTTTAAGAGAGATCTCTTCTTCTCTTCTTCTTATTTCTGAAAAGGGATTAAGAGACCGTGGGTCTCTTGTTGTAGAGGATTCCTGAACACAAGGGAAGGGTTGTCCTTGTGTGGTTCAGACTTTGTAAAAGGAGTTTTACAAAGAGAGTGGAAAATCTCAAGTGGGTTGCTTGAGGACTGGACATAGGCACGGGAAGTGGCCGAACCAGTATAAATCAAGTTTGTATTCCTCTCTTCCCTTAAACTTCTTTTATTTATTGCTATTTATCTTTTGCTTTGAAGAAGTTTATTTTGAATTATCTTTTGAGTAATTCATGTTAAGGGTGCATTGTTAATCCGAAAAGAGAGAGTGAAAGTTTAATTGGGGAATAGTCTTCGTATCTTAATTCAACCCCCCTTTTTCTTAAGGTAACTGAGGCCATTTGTCCAACATCCTATTCATGATAACTCACGTCTCTCTAAAAAGACAAACTTTCCGGAATGATAAAATGAGGACACATGAACGTCTTGAAAACACAGTCAATCAAATGCTTTTTTTTTTCTTTTTGAACTCTTTTTTTGTATTTTTATTTTGAAACTTATTTGTTTTGAACTTTACTCATTGTTTTACGGCACCCCCACCAACGTGCAAGACGAGTAATCTCTTATTGAACAGTCTTGGAAGTCCAAACTCAGGAGCACAGGTCGCTTGAGCAAACAGACCAATGGCTTGCACCCACATTCCGGTGAAAGTTGAATAAGCAAAGATGCGTTCGTGAGAGGATGAGGGACAAAGATATCAACTTTATCCATTTCATTTAACATTGTAACTGCGGTTTACAATAATGGTACAAACTTGAAAATCCTGATGAGTCATTAGAGACATCTAACAACAGCTTTCAAAATTGCCCCATGTGTGGCATCTCTTGTCAATGTCAGAATTTACACGCGATTCTCCTCAAATTTCAGCCAGCCCGCATCAATTAGACCTTGCACCTTATGCTTCAGAGCCCTATAATGCTCAATGGAACGCCCCGGGGCTTCTCCTTGACAAGCACACGTTGCGTTTGAGTCGTATTCTCGGAGAAATAGAGGTTGATGAACCTTGACTAGGGTTATGGCTACCATTGAATTATCAAGTAGATATGGGAGCAAGTCAGCATAGGACACTGGAATTGGGGTGAATTCTATAGGCTTTCTCGCTGCAAAATTCATTTCTTGGTTGGTGTTTTTGGTTTGTGCTAAAGGTGGTGTTCGTCATTGGAAATGCGGTAGACAGACTTTGTGGTTGATTTAGGGATTGCCTTTGTGGATAACTGGGTGATGGGTAAGGAGAAGGTTTGTTATTGGCTGAGTAATGATATTGTTGGGTTAGTGGGAAACTTGGCTGTATAGGAATGGCAGTCACAGCATGGGCTTCTCCCTCATTCTCACCCTCTTCATTTGCCCTAGTTTTTTCTTGGCATGTATCAAAGCATGATGATCAGATTTGCCTCTTTTTAGACCTACTTTGATCCTTTCGTCGGTGAAGACCATATCATCAAAGCTTGAAGGTGTGTAGCCCACCATCTTTTCATACTGGTAATGTGTCTACTATCATTGTCATCATTTTTTTCTCCGTCATTGAGGTGCCACTTGAACTGCCAGGTCTCTCCACCTTTGGGCGTATTCTTTTGAAAGATTCGTGCCCCCTTTTTGCACATGTTCTGTAGTTGCATCCTATTCGAAGACATCATACTGACACTGCCTAATGAAGGCAACCACTAGGTCCTTCCAAGAATGGACTCGGGAAGGTTCCAAGTTAGTGTACCAGGTAACAACTACCCCAGTAAGACTTTCTTGGAAGGAATGTATTAGCAATTCCTCATTTTTTGCGTATGCCCCCATCTTCCGATAATATATCTTTAGATGGTTCTTGGGGCAAGTAGTCCCCTTGTACTTGTCAAAGTCCAGCACCTTGAACTTGGGAGGGGTGATGATATTGGGTACTAGGAACAACTCTTCTAGGTTAGCAAAGGCATAATCTTCACCTCCTTCAATGGCCCAGAGCCTTTCCTCTAGATGATCCAACTTTCCCATTTCAGCCATAGCATGAGGGTTTTTACTTGTTGTGGAATGCAAGAGGTGTAGCTAGGGATGATACTGAAGGCCCTCCAAAGGATTTTGTAGGGGTATACCACCAACTGCTTGCCCTTCAGTGGCATGTCCGAGGCAAGACTCGAAGTTGGCTAGATTGTGGTGGGGAATTTCATGCGTCTCCCCCACGGTTTAAGAGACATGTGCATGGTCAGTTTGGGGTTGTTGGCTCTCAATCGGTATAGGAGTGGAGTTATTGACATTCTTATTGGGAGTGTACGCCACATTGGGTGGCGTATAGTTGAGAGGCAAGCCATATGGCGGGAAGGCGTGCTCGTTTTGAATTTGCACATCATGGGGTCGTCCGTACTTCCCAAATCTTTGCCCACCATATCTGAGGTTGGATGATTCATTTGGTTGAGGCCAGATGGGGGCATCGAGTTCACCTTAGCAACAGTGCTGGTAACGGCAACTGCAATCGCACTGGCTTCCATTATCTTCTTCATGATCATCATGGCCTCCATCATCGTGGCCATTTGCTCTTTCATGGCCTCCATGTCGGCCTTCATCTTCACTTGTACCTCCTCTACTTCACCCATTACTCTAGCTCTAGCACAGGTTCGGTGAGGGCACCGTAAAGCATGTTTTTTTTTTATAACAATGATTAAGTTCATTTTATTTTATTTTATTTTTCAAGGAAAGAATGTAATGAGCAATGCAACCAATGAAAAGCATGGATGTATGCGAATGATGCATAGTTGAAGTATTGCGAATTTTTACGCAGGACATGGGGTTGAATCAATTTAGATTTTCAACATGGTCCATGACATCTTTGTCAAGGTGAAGCTGGAAGTAACAAGGATATCAACAATCCTAAACGTGTTTGGCAGTAGACGAAGCAATGATGTAACACGATCCATCTTTTGCCCCAATTTTTTGCAAGATGGTTACTTCCATACTTAAACTTGACTCGATGAACCTTTTCGTAAAAGCACGAGCTTGGTTCAACCCCATAACCCAAGGAATGACAATTTTGATCGCCAATACTTCAACAATATTTCTTAGGGATGAAAGACTCGGGAATACGCATGCTATGCATGGAAAATGTAATTATGAGATTGAGATGCCCGAAGAGACATCCTTTCTTAGTTAACCACGCATTAGGTACCATGCTTAATCATTTTGTTTTGTTGTTTGTGTTTTTTTTTTTATCTTAGAAATGGGTTTATGATCCCAACATGGTTGGCTCATGGTACCTAACACATGCAACTAAGAATGCATCATGAATTTTCATGCTTCCCTTCTTTTTGTTTTTGTTTTGTAGAGGAAAACACAAGGATCATGTATGAGCAAACATGTAGAACAAAAAGTATGTTGAACGCATATGCATGATGATGCAATGACTCATGCAAAATGTGAGGCTGGAATGTGATAACGGACAAATGCAGGAACGATATGTTCATTATGATGCTGAAGAGATGTTTATGCGATGCATGATATGAATGCATTTATGGACATGAGAGCCCGGAAAATCATCTCTCCTTACTTGTGCATTTGGGGGCGCAGTGCCCCATGTGTGCAGTTAAGAAGACGATATGGATCTTCCGACTTCCCACGACAAAAGACGAGACCCACATACAACGCATGTGTGACGGCATGATGCAGATGCGCAAAAGCGCAACAGGGGGATTTACACAACATGGCAATATCCTCAAATAATCATACAACAAAGGCGTACATGACATTTAGGTTATATGCATGACAGTGTTTAAAAGGCACGCAGCGTGTTCGCTCCGTGCCCCTATTTTAGGGACCTATAGGATAATATCTAGGGGTCTCTAATAACTACTCCCAACGATCCATATGTCACATGGCTGTTTTCTAGAGGTATCATTACTCAAGATAATAATATTGCGGCGGTATGGAATACCAGCGACAACACATTATAAAGAGAGAAAGCTCTAGACGAGGTTTCACTATTATCAAGCAAGTCGGAGACCTGGCATGACCATAGATTCACCTCCACTCCTTAAATTCCCATGGACCCGGGTATAGGGCCCCTTTTTTACTCAAACCCGTGGGTGCTTAGAATGCAATGTAAAAATGTGCAAAAGACAACAGTTATTACATTTTACACAGTTCAACAAATGCACACACAAAGTTTCACAATTCCACAATTCCTTAAAATAGGCCTAACTCACAAAAAACAGTCCCCAGTGGAGTCGCCAACTGTCGCAACATGCCCTTTTGCGGGCGAGCGAGGCGAGGCTCACGGGTGCGCTTTTCAAGGGAGGAAAGATGCGCGGAGTCGCCACCAACGTTTATTTGTGGAAAACGTCGGAAAAACCGAAGGAAACCGGTCGAAAAGAAAATTCCAAGTTCGAGAGTTGTATTTACGTTTGAGGAAGGTATTAGCACCTCTCACTTTTGTCTCAAAGGACAACAACCTTTTTTAGAATTGTGTGAAATTGTGTTACCCTAACTTTTATTTCTTTTTTATTTTTAAGGTCGACAAAAGCGGGGCTCTTGCTCCTACGTACCCTCCATCGAAGAGGAAATCAGACCTACGTAGTTCTTTTCTAAGGGTGAATCAAGCGATTCTTTTTACTTGATAGGTGATCATTTTAAGGCGTTGGACCTTAAAAATGATCCATTTACTTGGCAAGAAAAATTGAGATATTGAACTTTCAAATCCTTTTTTAGTGATTTTTTGTGGACGAGCTTGACTTTGTGGGTTGATTTTAGCCTTAGTTTCACTTTAGTTATTAGTCAATTCAATTAAGAACGAGAAATCCCAAAGAGAAACGTCTGATTGATTTTTCCGCTTTTATTTTACTAAAAGGTATTTTTTGATTATTATATTATTATTTTACCTCTTTTTGGTTTCCAACGTGGTTACGGCATGACCGAACGGTCGGATTTCATTTTAACAGAAATTAACGGATATTACAATTCAAATGATCGGTGGAAATTTATTTTATTTTTTGATTAGGCGAGAAAACGGCTTAAACGATCAGTTAAACGTCGTCAAAAATGGAAGAAAACAAACCGAAATTGAATGAAATAAAAATGAAAGCCAAGAAACAAGAAATGAATTAAAAGTCTCGGATTTGGAAACTTATCCGTTGAAGAACGAAGACCGGATGAAGAACGGTGAATAACGGAGGAAAACCTTCATGGATTTGCTTACGGAAACAACTCGGAAGCATTACGAAAGCACCTCGGCTTGGATTTTCTTCACAGAAACGATTTTTTTCACCCAAAATAGCTGAAATATATCACCAGGGGGATCCGGGACCCTTAGAACAACCCCCTTCAGCCTATTTATAGGAAAAAAGGGGAGGAGGATGCCGCCCAGCTCGCCCAGGCGAGCTGGGTTGCTTCCTCCAGAAGCAATCCAGCTTCGAAAATACTCTGGAAGGCCCAATTTCAAAATTTCAAACCTTCTATTTGCACCCCTCCATTTTTTTATAAGCTCACCCCCCTCTTTCGTAATTTACGGAAAATTTATGGAAGCCTATAGGACTTGATTTTCTTCTTTCTTCTCTTCCTTCTCACCCATATTAAATGAAATATGCTTATTTAGGGTTATGGGAATTTTACGGAAGCATTACGGGTGTCCCGGAAGCCTATTTTTTCACAAAACGGGGGAGGTGGTTGCCTCCTAGCTCGCCCAAGCGAGCTAGGTTGCTTCCACCTTAAGCAAGAAATTGCCCAGAAATCTCTAGAAGGGCCCAGATTCGAAAATTACTATTTTCACCCTCCCATTTTACTAAATACACCCCCGTTTGCTTTTTGTGGTGATTCTTTTTCCGTAACGTTACGAAACTTTACGAATTTCGTAACGATACTTATTTTCTTTCCGTAAGGTTACGGAACCTTACGGATCATGTAATTACTCTTTTTTAGCTTTCAAAAAAGTTACGGAAACTCACAGATTGCGTAACAATACTTCCTTTTGATTTTCGTCACGTTACGGAATTTCACGGATTGCGTAACAATGCTTCCTTTTGATTTCTGGCACGTCTCGGAACTTCACATATTGTGCAACAAAGGGTGCCAAGTACTTTGAAGCGGTCAATTAAAGGTTGCATGCCATCAAGCAATAGTCCCTGGACGAAATTAGGGTATGACAGATGGTGATTGTTGCAAGGAACTAGGAGATGATACAAAAGGAATGTAAGGGAAAAGACCAATCATATGATGCTATGGCATGGGCAAACGTACTTACGGTGGAGAATGGAAAAGGAATTAAATGCACTGCACACTCCTCAGTGACACAAGGCTTTATAGGCATGATAAAAGTATGAAAGGATGGCTAAACTTTATAAAGTGTGAATCATATAATACATCTATATAAATCTATGAAAATATAAATAAGATAAAATCTTTAATGTTTTTTTTGTTTCTTATTGTGTTCTCGTCCTACTTTTTTATCAAAAGAAAACATAAATAATTTAAGGGTTATTGTTATCAATCAATCCTATCAAGCATGCGTTTGTTGACATTGTAATGAAAGGTTCTGCGGATGGCAGAAGTAGTTGTGCCAGCTAAAAATATGTCTTTTTTTTTACAATAAACTTTCAAACATAAATAAATTCATTTTAATTTTATTATTATCAAAAGTTAGGTTTATAATACTAAAATTTCCTAAAATAAACTTACAAATACGCGCTAAATTTTAATTGATTGCGTTGGATTGAGAGAATGAAATTGTGTACAATTTATCAATATATTATCTACTCTTTGTGCTAAAATCTTTTGCGTTAATATTTAATTTGTTAAAGATAAAAAAGATAGAATTATTGTATCTAATTTTTTTCATTCACTGCTTTTTTGTCCTTAATTTTTATTTATGCCATTATATATTACGGAAAGAATAGATAAAAATTAAGATGCACATAGAAACAATGTGAAGTAAAAAAAGCCTATCAATCACCCCAACACAATTTGTTGATTATATTTGTCGCATGCACAATGTGAAGTAACAATTATTTTACTAATTGATAATACAAAGGTTCACACACTATCAATACATCTCTATTAAGCTCTATAAATGACATTACAAACTTATCATCCGACAGGAGCCTTGTCACGAGAAAAATAGGACCCACAAATACGATTTAATTTGCAAAATATCATGGTTAAGAGTGTAAAATATATTTTCTTGCCAACAATTAATTAAGGTGCAAGTACAATTTAAAATGCATAACAGTCATGTAGTAATTCATATTTAGAATATGTTATAATTCATATATCCTACATTCATAAGACAAAATACGGTAAGTTTTCATGAACCCTAGTTACGCATCCTACACAAAAGCAGGCTTCTTAGAGAGTGTTTATATATTTTGCAAGTAACCACATTTACTCAATTTTAACATGTTTTGCTAATTTGTTAGATGAAAATTGAGCAGGTGAAATCTATAAACTCAGTGCTTCCTCGTAATACCTGAGGTGTCTGTTGCTTTGTTGGTGTAAGGGGAACTTCGAGAAGTGGATCATGATCTGTTGTTGCAGATAGTGATTGCTATGTAAAAGATGAAGTAATTTTTTTGTTTTATTCAAAGTTAACATTAGTGCAATTTAAGAATGTGATAGTTTCCACAATTATGAATGCAAAATTGAAAGATTAAAATTTGTACTTATAGTCTCATATTGGAGAGGATCATTAGTATCAGAGAGTGGAAAATGAACCTTGTAAGGTGCCTACATCATGTACAGAAACATATTGGGAACAAAAAAGATTAAATGAATATAACTATTAATATTTATGTATGGCAATGAGTATTAAAATATTGATCAAACATGTTATAAATTATAGCTTGAATTTACACAGTAAAAATTTCTACAAAACAGTACCTCAATATCTGGTAATAAGTCTATTGTGGTGTTTATCAAATCTGAGTCAAATGAGTATTTTAAAACTACAAAATTCCTGAACTTTGACTGAACCTTGACTTTAAATGCAAGTGTATAACCCAGGATTTTATCTAGTGCTTCAAGATAAACATTCAAATCAACATCACCATCCTTTCATAGACCATATAAGATAGGTTAATAGTTAAATTTATCCATCATGACAAAAAAATTTGAAAAAAACAAAATTCAGTTTATAGCTTCCATTATGAAGTAACTTACTGCTATCTTTAACCTATTAACTTCGTCATCTGATTGACCAATTAGGTTTGCGCATTCACGGTCCCAGAGCAAAAAATTTGTGCATTCTTCCTTGTGGTAAACCATGACCTCAAGCCTATACCTGACAACAGAAAGAATAGATAAAGATTAACATGCACATAAAAACAATTTAAAGTAAAAAAAGCCTATCAATCACCTCAACATAGCTTGTTGATTATATTTGTCGCATCCGCATGCACATGTGAAAGGAGTATTGTCTATATTAGTTTTCTTGTTACACTAGATGCAAGCTGCATAACACCATGAATGATTTTCGATAACAATTCTACCAATGGTACCCATGGTTACACAAACACTGAACAAAAGAAAAGAGTAATTGGATTGATAAGCAAGACTTTTTTTTTTGACAAAATAATGCAAAACATAAATAATACCAGTACCTTTGAGATTTTGTTTATCTCAGAAAGACTCTTTGCCTCAGCCTTGTAAAAAAAATTATCCTTTGCTTAAAATTGGCTAGAACTAGAAAGGTGTGAACTTGCTTGACTACAAGACATGAAAATTGGGTGGACCTCGATTTTTAATTCGGTAAGTCTACAAAATAAGAATTCATATTAAAGGCAAAAACAAACATAATCAAACCAACCCAACCATAAAACTAAAAACCTTTGTTTGAATTCTTCAATTTCGGACATTGGTTGGTTTATAAGTAATTTTGAAGCTTTTAATGAGTTACTTATTGTTGTTGGGTACGACCCTACAAATGGAAACAGAGGAGCATAAGATGACATTTAAACAACAGAATAATGTAATAATTGCACATAACACACAATACCTTGTGATTCTTTATTTCTAGCATGGGTCAACAGAATAATTATTGGTCCTTCACTATTACACTCATTTAAGTACTCTAAGAATTGCAGGCAATAATCTTCCCAGAGAGTGCAGGACACCAATTGTTCACTATTATAAACAAATGACATTAAGAGCAAAATTAGATAATCCAAGATGAACATAAATTTAAATTACTCATAAAAACATATCACTCAACCATATATTATGCAGTTTGGAAACATACATACATTGTCAGTGGAGTGTAGCATATAGAAACCACAATTTCAAATGTAGGAATAAAGTAAATGATATAACCTAAGTCCTTTAGTTTAAAACAACCCTCATATTCTTTAATGATATCTATTGGAAGACCACCTCATCAACTATCAATAATGTCTAATCAACCATAAAAATAAAAACATGTTATAAAAAGATGGCTTTTATGTTTGCAACAAAGATTTAAAAATGAGGGGCTAAAGAATAGCTGCACTCACCAACCAACAAACCGCGCTCATAAAACTATGTGTTTTTAAAGCCACATTAACCAAAGTTTCTCTAATAACAGTCACTCCAATAAAGATCAATTTATACAGGTGTGCACAAATTCTGTATTGACCATCATTCTTGACCACTTTAAAATTGTGCATCATATAAGTACAATTCTCTTTCAAAATTGGGTTCCAAGACTTGAGTTGATCTCGCTTACAAACCGCATGAATTTGGTCACCTTGCTTATGGCAAAGCATGTAACAAATGGTTAGTGAAAAAATAATTTATTAAACAAAACTAAAAAAATGTAAAATAATTATGATACATTGGAATCTTCTATAACCATCTCTGCTTGCTCAGACTTGTCCCATGTTCCAACAAACCAAAGATCAGTTATTTTACAACAAGTTTTAGGGTTTCTTTCGATCCATTTATATCTTTTATCTGGTCTGGAATGCGAGCCATCTTTCTATTTAAAAATGTAACAAAAAATATATCACCAATTATTACAAAAGATCTAGAACATGAGAAGTAAATTGGAAGAAATATGGATAATAATGCATTTTTTAAAAAAATGGTTGAAAAAATTGAAAAATAAGAAGCAAATCTAAATCATAACATCACAACAACAAGCACAATTAAGTTGTTAGCCAAGAGGGTAAAAAAGATTAAACAACAGGCACTGCAACAAAGTCAAGAGCAAAAAATAAACACTTAATAGCAGCATGACAATAGAGGAAGGGTAATCAAGTTTTCAATTGTTGCAATAACATATTTCTCAGCCCATTAGGGAGGTACGCACGGGTTGACTCATTCAAAAATGGAAGAATGATAGAAATAGGAAGAGACAAACCAATTTTCTACAGCCAAGTGGATTCGAAAAAAATATCCTTCAAAAAATTGAACACATAATTGGCTCTATTAATCCATTCACGGTAAATATTGAATGTTTTAGACACATTGTTTTTTAAAGAAGCAAAACATCACTGTCACCCATGAATCGATACTCAATCCCAGTTCATATTCAATTTTATGTTGTTTTGCTATCAAGTTAGAACTAGCTTACTTTCCCGGTCGTCTATATTCTCTTCTCTCCCTCCTATGTCTTAGGAAGCAGAATAATATTGTTTCTACTCGACGTTACGATGTTGATGTGTAAAGAATACCTTTGTATCTCTCGATGGAGAAGTGCTTTCACTGAAAAAGAACAAAACCAAGAAAATAATTAAGGAAAGAAGAATTGGGTAGCAAAAGAATACCGTTTCAGAGGCCAATACTGGACTTTTTGGGGTTGATGTTGTAGAAAAAGCCTTTGTATCTCTCGATGCAAATGATTAAGGAAAAAAGAAATGGGTAGCAGAATAATACTACCGTTTCTACTGGACTCTTCAGTAGTGATGTTGTAAAGAATACACTGAAAATCATAAACTCAAAGAGCAATAGCGAACATTGTAGAGACCTTAAACTCAAAAAGCAACAGCGAAACAAAACCAAAACAAAAACCCATTAAAATTACTCATTTACAAATATTTAATCCATGAAATCCTAACAGAAACCCAAAATACAACACCAACCAAGAGAGATGATGAAAAGAGAAAATGAAAGCTTAGGGTTGAGGGAAAGAAGAATGATTACCATCATGTCCTATTTTGTCTTGTAGTCTCTAATGGAGATAAGTTGCACAGGCCACCATTTTTTTTTCTATCTTAGATGGGAGAGAAAGAAAGAGTTTTTTTATTTTTCCTAGCTTAGAGAGTCTCTAATGGGGATAACTTGCACATGCTATCATTATTTTTTTCATTTTTTCTATCTTAGATGGAACAGAAAGAGAGAGCTTTTTTATTTTTCCTAGCTTAGAGAAAGTTTTCATTTTCTTCTCTCTCAAGTCAAAATCTGCATTTCTAGTCCTACACCACACGTGATCTCCACTTCTCCTTGTTTTGGTAGATAAACGTAAGAAGATCAACATACCACAGGCACGGCAAGCGTCGCCATGCCCCTCTCTTTCTCTCTGCAACCTAAAGACCATAAAACCAAAAAAGTTGACACGTGTCAACAAATAAAGTGAGATAAAAAATGTAATTTCAAACAAAGTGGAATAATACCATTTCTACTGGACGTTATGATGTTGATGTGTAAAGAATACCTTTGTATCTCTCGATGGAGAAGCCCTTCCACTGAAAAAGAATAAAACCAAGAAAATAATTAAGGAAAAATGAATTGGGTAGCAGAAGAATATCGTTTCAGAGGCCAATACTGGACTCTTTGGGGTTGATGTTGTAGAAAAAGCCTTTGTATCTCTTGATGCAAATGATTAAGGAAAAAAGAAACGGGTAGTAGAATAATATTGTTTCTACTGGACTCTTCGGTGGTGATGTTGTAAAGAATGAAATGAAAATCATAAACTCAAAGAGCAACAGCGAACATGGTAGAGACCTTAAACTCAAAAAGCGACAGCGAAACAAAACCCAAATAAAAACACATTAAAATTACTCATTTACATTGATTTAAACCATGAAACCCTAACAAAAACCCAAAATACAACACCAACCAAGAGAGATGATGAAAAGAAAAAAATGAAAGCTTAGGGTTGAGGGAGAGAAGAATGATTACCATCATGTCCTATCTTGTCTTGTAGTCTCTAATGGAGATAAGTTGCACAGGCTACCATTTTTTTTTCATTTTTTTTATCTTAGATGGGAGACAAAGAGAGAGTTTTTTTTTTTTCCTAGCTTAGAGAGTCTCTAATGGGGATAACTTGCACAGACTATCATTTTTTTCATTTTTTCTATATTAGATGGGACAGAAAGAGAGAGCTTTTTTATTTTTCCTAGCTTAGAGAAAGTTTTTTATTTTCTTCTCTCTCAATTCAAAATCTGCACTTCCAGTACTACCACACGCACGTGATCTGCACTTCTCCTTTTTTTGGTAGATAAAGGTAAGAAGATCAACATACCACATGCACCACAAGCGCCGCCATGCCCCTCTCTTTCTCTCTACAACCTTCTAATACTTCCTTCAATTTAATAGTGACAAAACCATTACATTATAGTGCACAATAAGCAAGCAAGCCTATGTGAGCTTTCTCTTATTCAAATTTTTCATTTTAAACCAAAAATACCATAAAATCAAAAAAATTGACACGTGTCAACAGATAAAGTGAGGTCAAAAATGTAAAAGAATAGGCCTTCTAAATTACATTTCTACCCTTTTTGGTTTGATGACACGTGTATTTTTTTTGGTTTTTTTTTATTTTCAGTTTTTTCTAATTGAAAAAAAAAAGTAAGTGATCAATGTTTCCCACTGTTACACGTCAAGTAGTACATTAAACGTTTGGAAGTGCAGAACACGTGTCCAAGCAAAAAAAAAATTGAAGACTTGGTATTTATATTTCTTGCTAATTAATAAAATGTAACTTTTATCTATTTATATGTTTATGTTGATTGTTTTGCCACATTTTACAAACAGTAAATAATAATAATATACTTAAAAGATGGATGATTAATATATGTTTATGTTGATTGTTTTGCCACATTTTATAAACACTAAATAATAATAATACAGTTAAAATATCATTAATATATATTTGAAAATATTATATTAGTTTTTATTTATGTTGGATAGGTATTAAATAATTATATATTAATATAAAATTGTACTACTATTTTTTATATGATATTTTGAATATATTGACCGTTTTTTATAGAGTATTTAAAGTATACATATTTTTTTTATAACATTTACCATAATTATTATTAAAATTTATCATATATAATAATTTATGATTGAATAAAAATATAAATATTATTTATATTGTCATATTTTATATATATATATATATATATATATATATATTACTCTTAATATATCATTTATAAATTTTTTTAATTCTCTAAAAATGTACTATTTTTTTTATAAAATACTTCATGATTCACTTATTGAATTGATAAAAATTTATCATTTAACTTAAGATCAGTACATCGTTTGTGAATTTAACCCGAAGGGTCCAATACGCACCGGGCCACACTCCATATTTCAATGAGGCCCAATAAGTCTTCTGTAAGGGATTTGCTAGGGGCACCCAGCAGCATTGCTAGTACACCCAGCAAATTTCCAAAATGGCAAAAATGCCCTTCAGTATTGTAAGGGATTTGCTAGTTGATGCCCGCGGAACATTTCTTCCGCGAGTGTCAACGGAAGAAGAACTGCGGAAGAATCATCTTTCGTGGAACTACGCGGAAGAACTTCTTCTGCCAAAGTCAACGGAAGAAGGCTCTTCCGTGGGTTAATTAGTTAAATTATTTTGTTAATTTTAAGATTATTTGGTACTAGTTAAATGATTTTTTCCTCTGACAAGTTGACCAATGGCCGATTCTTGTATGCACCGCATGATATGTGTTGGTCACTTTTTTCCTCAAATTATTTACAGTAAAATTCATTTTGGACTCGTCGTTCTTCACAGTTACACACACTCTAGTCACGCACTTCTTCCTCTCTCCATTTCTCTAATTCTGAGCATGCAATTGGCATTGGTCTCATAGCATTCTCTGTAGAAATAACGAACAAGGCGTAAGGAAAAGGCAAGGAGGTCGCCAGAAAAGGTTCTGCTGGCAAGCGCAAGGGCGCCTTCGACGATGATAAGACCGGTGGCGGCCAAAAGAGAAACAAGCGAGGTGTCCTTCAGTTATTTCTGACAACGAATTAAATGTCGCGCCAAGAAGGATGGACATGCCAGATAAGGGCCAGAGTTGCAGGTCACGTGTCGTCCCTCAAGAGGAAATGTTGGCCCGAAACTAACTTTTTTGAGTTTTGGGCCTTCCGTTGCAGACCCTGTTCGAATGAACCGATGTCTCCTGTTATTTATTTTGGATTCGCTGACGTGCAAACATGGGACAGGCCACCTTTGGAGAGTCTCACGGCTTTCCCAGATAATTTAAAAAAAAACCCCAAACAGGGGTACTTAGGCAAGTTTACATGGCCCGAAACTAACTTTTTTTAGTTTTGGGCCTTCCGTTGCAGGCCCTGTTCGAATGAACCGGTGTCTCTTGTTATTTTTATTGGATTCTTTGACGTGCAAACATGAGATTGGCCACCTTTCGAGAGTCTCACAGCTTTCCCAGATAATTTTAAAAAAACCCCGAACAGGGGTACTTAGGCAAGTTTACATGGCCCGAAACTAACTTTTTTGAGTTTTGGGCCTTTCGTTGCAGGCCCTGTTCGAATGAACCGGTGTCTCTTGTTATTTTTTTTGGATTCGTTGACGTGCAAACCTGAGACAGCCAACCTTTGGAGAGTCTCACGGCTTTCCCAGATAATTTTAAAAAAAACCCCGAACATGGTACTTAGGCAAGTTTACATGGCCCGAAACTAACTTTTTTGAGTTTTGGACCTTCCGTTGCAGGCCCTGTTCGAATGAACCGGTATCTCCTGTTATTTTTTTGGATTCATTAACGTGCAAACATGAGACAGGCCACCTTTGGAGAGTCTCACGGCTTTCCCAGATAATTTTAAAAAAACCCCGAACAGGGGTACTTAGGCAAGTTTACATGGCCCGAAACTAACTTTTTTGAGTTTTGGGCCTTCCGTTGCAAGCCCTGTTCGAATGACCGGTGTCTCCTGTTATTTTTTTTGGATTCGTTGATGTGCAAACATGAGACAGGCCACCTTTGGAGAGTCTCACGGCTTTCCCAAATAATTTTAAAAAAAACCCCGAACAGGGGTACTTAGGCAAGTTTACATGGCCCGAAACTAACTTTTTTGAGTTTTGGGCCTTCCGTTGGAGGCCCTGTTCGAATGAACCAGTGTCTCCTGTTATTTTTTTTGGATTCGTTGACGTGCAAACATGAGACAGACCACCTTTGGAGAGTCTCACGGCTTTCCCAAATAATTTAAAGAAAACCCCGAACAAGGGTACTTAGGCAAGTTTACATGGCCCGAAACCAACATTTTTTTCAAACGACAATGACTGACGTGACCCGACAGTGAACGACGTGACAGGAGGTTGCTTTAGTTTTACACTTCACAATGTAAAATAGTCACGGGTCTAGTAAAAGGGAAGCCATGTGCCTGGCTGGGCCATTTATATAAATGATAGATGGGGATGTCCATGGTACTCAACAGCAACTAGTATTCAGAGTTTGTCAAATTAATTTTCGATAAACAATGGCATTCTTAGGAGAGACTTCGTCCCAGGCGATCGTGAACTCAAGGTTGGCATTCATTTTTCGAAATGGAACCGTCATTCACAACGAGTGTAGGGTTTATTTTCAAAGTTCTAGTCCAATGCCCATGCGAGTACCAAACCTATGCGATTTTTCAACTCTCAAAAGCAGAATACACAACAGTCTTCGGCTAAACAACAATGAAGTTGTGGATGAAATTCATTACCGGCGACCAGTGGAAGATACGGGTAACAACATTTACTTTGAAAGTATGCAATTGAAAAATGACATGGATGTGAACATCATGTTAATGTATAATGATCAATTTTCATTTGTTGGACCGATTGAGTTGTTATGTACCGTTGGTAGAACAACAGATGCAATTTTAAACTTACTTGAACGCCTCAGCATCCCTACACATGATGCGATTTTGTATTACAACGAAAGGTGGAACATGCCACGCCAAAATAACTTTGTGGGTTACGCGTTCACTAGAATAAATCCAAAAAAATTGATATTCCAAAAGGATGTAGCATAGATCAACTGAAGGATTTGATCAAGCAAGTAGCACCTAAAGGGAATCCTCCTCATGGGATTCACGAATCCCAAGTTGTAAGGCGTTTGTTTTATCGACAACCTAGTCATTTGGAGTATTCTGAGAAAATTTTAGAATTTAAAATTGTTGAGCTGAAATGTGACAACGACGCGATGAAGGTGCTGGTAGAGTCTAATTACTGGAAACAATTTGTGCCAATAGAAATTTTGGCTCTCTTTAGTAAAGTGGTTATGGTAAATGAGGACGATGTGGTTACGTCCTTACGTGATTGAATGCTAGTTAAATGTTAGGCTGTTTCGTGCAAATTAAATTTGTGTCCATGATGTTCTAGTCGATGTAATATGTCTTAGTGTGTCAATTTGTTATGTTTGTGACCCATTTGTAATGTGTAGTATGTATCAAAAAGGAATAAAAGTTTTATTATCAACTTTTAGCAAAAAAATTTATAAGGAATAAATGTTTGTGACCCGTTCGTGCAAATTCAAGTTTGTAACTTATTTTGTCCAATCAATTACATTTAATTAAAATTTGTAACTTATTTATTTCAATCAATTTAAATTTGTAACTTATTTGTTTCATTCAATTAAAATTTGTAACTTATTTGTTTCAATGACTAACTTATTTTTTAAAAAATTTCTAGCTTCTATTTTAAAATTTCTAACTCATTTTTTAAAAATTTCTAACTTATTTTTTTAAATTTCTAACTTATTTTTTTAAATGACTAACTTACTTTTTTAAAAATTTCTAGCTTATTTTTTAAAATTTCTAACTTATTTTTTTGAAATTTGTAACTTGTTTTTGATTAAATTATATAATAATTTTAAGTAAAAATTAAAATTTGTAACTTATTTGTTTCAATGACTAACTTATTTTTTTAAAGTTTCAAACTTAGTTTTTTTTTTAAAAATTTCTAACTCATTTTTTTTAAAATTTCTAACTTATTTTTTAAAATTTCTAACTTATTTTTTAAATGTCTAACTTATTTTTTAAAATTTCTAACTTATTTTTTTGAAATTTGTAACTTGTTTTTGATTAAATTATATAATAATTTTAAGCAAAAGTTAAAATTTGCAACTTATTTGTTTCAATGACTAACTTATTTTTTAAAAGTTTCTAGCTTAGTTTTTTTAAAAATTTCTAACTCAGTTTTTTAAAAATTTCTAACTTATTTTTTTAAATTTCTAACTTATTTTTTAAAATGTCTAACTTATTTTTTAAAATTTCTAACTCATTTTTTTAAAAATTTCTAACTTATTTTTTAAAATTTCTAACTTATTTTTTTAAATGTCTAACTTATTTTTTTAAATTTCTAACTTATTTTTTTGAAATTTGTAACTTGTTGTTGATTAAATTATATAATAATTTTAAGTAAAAATTAAAATATATAACTTATTTGTTTCAATGACTAACTTATTTTTTTAAAGTTTCTAGCTTAGTTTTTTTTTAAATTTCTAACTCATTTTTTAAAAAATTTCTAACTTATTTTTTTAAATGTCTAACTTATTTTTTTAAATTTCTAACTTATTTTTTTGAAATTTGTAACTTGTTGTTGATTAAATTATATAATAATTTTAAGTAAAAATTAAAATTTGTAACTTATTTGTTTCAATGACTAACTTATTTTTTAAAAAATTTCCAGCTTATTTTTTTAAAAATTTCTAACTCATTTTTTAAAAAATTTCTAACTTATTTTTTTTCAATTTCTAACTTATTTTTTTAAATGTGTACCTTATTTTTTTAAATTTCTAACTTATTTTTTTGAAATTTGTAACTTGTTGTTGATTAAATTATATAATAATTGTAAGTAAAAATTAAAATTTATAATTTATTTTGTCCAATTAATTACATTCAATTAAAATTTATAACTTATTTGTTTCAATCAATTAAAATTTATAACTTATTTGTTTTAATCAATTTCTAACTTATTATTTTAAATTTCTAACTTATTTATTTTAAATTTGTAACTTCTTTATTTGAAATTTCTAACTTATTGTTGTTTAAATTATATAATAATTTTCAGTATAACTTAAAATTTTTAACTTATTTTGTCCAATTAATTACATTCAATTAAAATTTCTAAGTTACTTGTTTCAATCAATTAAAATTTGTAACTTATTTTTTTAAAATTTCTAACTTATTTTTTAATATGTCTAACTTCATAAAGAAATAGAGACATTATATTTAAGTAAAAAATACATAAAGACATAATTTAAGTAAAAACATAATTTAAATACATAAAGAAATATAGACATTATCTAAGTCAATGTGTTTTAACAAATACAAAAACAAATACTAAAATTTAACTACATAAACAATAAAAAAAGATAAATCCTAATCTATGCGGGGTCTCTGTCGCGGCCTAAGACTGTCATCTGGGTCGTCATCTTTAGCTATCCTCAGGCAAACATCCATGATATCATATAAGTCAGTCCATGCAGTCACCATCCTGAGGTTGATGACGCGCTCCAAATGCTCAGCAATCCTTTCCATCCTGACACACGTTGTGCAATCAACCTGTCTCAGTGAAAATAACAAGTGAGTATGAATTTATAAAAAATAATAAAGTTAAGAAAAAGTACACAACTTACCACAGAATGCGCAGGGGGATCTGACGCGACTGGAACCTCGGCGACAGGTGGCTCCACGAAGTCATCATCATGAGTGGGAAGGGGAGGCGCAGGTCTGGGCTCAACAGTGTCCTCCGTCGGCGTCACAAAGGGGTGTGAAATCTGAAAAAACCACTCCATGTAGTCTGGGGCCA
The DNA here is from genome assembly GCF_000004515.6 of Glycine max. Taxonomy (NCBI): domain Eukaryota; kingdom Viridiplantae; phylum Streptophyta; class Magnoliopsida; order Fabales; family Fabaceae; genus Glycine; species Glycine max. Next base: position 15,903,768 of record NC_038254.2, read on the forward strand.
CCTATCCAGGAACTACAAGAGCTCCCCTGTAGGCGCTACATGATCTGAAAACTGTACCCACCGGTCGTCTATATTAGGCGCTACATGTCTGAATGTACCCCATCTACCGAACCACCCTCTCTAGTCGAAGGTAGACGATGATCGAACCCCATCTGACTTGCCCCATGTACGAGGAGATCAAGTCATAGCCCCAAACTCCCCGATGCTCAGCATACAGCATCCAACAGACGTCAGTGACTGTCAGGGCATCAATACGTGCTCTGTAAGGGGCTCCCTTAATCCCAGTCATCTGGGCCTTACCCGTAAGCCATCTACAGGCACGTGGGCTAGCCTCAGCATAACCATCCTCAACAACAGACCTGTGGACTGATGGAAAGTGCTCGTAAATCCAGCACTACAAACACAAAGTCAACATCAGCAATCAAACATGGATTGAATTTTACTTTAATTTAAATTACAAGCAGCAATAGTCACCTGAAGTAGTGAAATGTAACCAGCCATCTGCCGTGTAGGGGCCTGCGACGCCTCGTTAAGCTGATCGTACAAGTGTACCAAAGCGGCCGCTCCCCAAAAGAATGTCCCTGCCTGTGCCAGGTCTCTGAATGCCTGCAGGTGCAACATGGACATGGGTTGCACTCTTGTTAGCGAAAAGAGTGCAACCAACCAAATGAAGTAGGTACGCCCGAGCTGCAGCAACCCACTGCCTGGCCCGGCACCTACTCTGGTACATGTCCCGAAGCCAGGACAACCGAACATGAGGCCCACCTGCCTAACGTGTCTCAGTTGTAGCCTCGTCTGGGGTGACCTCAAGTAGCTCCGTCAACAGCGCCACTGCGTCAGATGTAGCCAGCGGCTCGAATGAATGCAGTGCGCCAGTAATCAGGATGTGCAGGAGCAACGAAACATCGTCTAGAGTGATCGTCACCTCCCCTACTGAGAGGTGGAAGCTGCTCGTCTCCCTATGCCACCTCTCAACAAAGGCGGATATGAGTCCAGGATCAGTGGTGATCACAGAACACCTGATCAATGGATCCAATCCGGTGGCCTCAATCATACCTTTGATCTCAGCAGCCGGTCTCCCAAATTTATCTACTTTCCTACCGTGGGAGACCAACTTGAGATCGGGTCGCTCCTAAATTGAATAACAGTTTATAAATTTGTGTATTTCAAAATAAAAGAAACTACTTTCTAATTACTGGAATAAAATAAGTACGTACCTGTCCACTCCATATGTTGTGTGCCACATGATCAGCAAATCCGATCAAAACAGATGGATCGCGTGGCCCACCAAGGAACCCCTCATCATCAGCAGTTGTCCCATCACTAGCCACTCGATCAGACTCAGCACCATCGGCGGCTCCTGTCCTCTCTGGGCTACCATTAGACGCATCAGGCACATCCTCAGCCAACTGAGGAACATCCTCGACTCTCTGGGTAACCCGTTGCCTACGTGCTGAGGCAGTGGGCCTACGACGGCGAGGAACATCCTCAGCCACATCCTGACTAAGGTCTCTGCCTCTACCTGTGCCTTCCACACGACGTAGACCTCGTGTTCTAACCATGATCTGAAATCATGAAGAACATTTACTTTTATTCATCAAATTAAACACTCAAATAATTTGTGTAACAAAGCTTTCGAATCCTAACTAATCCTCATAATTTATCCAAATTCACATAATTTATCCAAATCCACAGATTATATATTTAGTTCAACATAATTTCTCCAAATAATTGACATAAAAATGCATATATAACAAATGCATATATAAATCACACCAAATATAATTTCTAATTAAATAGTCCTAGGTGGTAGTTTCTCACAGCGGTTGCTTGAATACTATATCAATTAGGTTTAATCAGCATTAACTAAGATTCCATATTTCAAAATGTCAATTGCTTAATTAAGATTCCCGCTTTGAAGATTCCAGGTTCCGCCAGCATTAATTAAGATAGAGTATATAGAGAGAGGAATGTGAGGAAAGAAGGGATTCACTGTCCTTATTGAAATGACGTATCAGTGTGTTTAGAACATAGTCATAGGTGGTAATTTCTCACAGCAGTTGGTTGAATATATCAATTAGGTGAATTAGTGTTTAGAACATAGTCATAGGTGGTAATTTCAGAATGAGTAATTATTTCTCTCACTAGCTAGCAATAGCATGTAATCATAGTCTATGGATTACTTTTCTAACTTTTAGCCATACAATTTGCTGACTAATAAGTGGCAATCGGAGCAATTCAGAATACCTATTCGGAGCAGTCACGATGATAAGTTTGATTGATTGAAGTTTTGGCATTTCTCCTTTCTGAAAACACCATTGTATGTGGGCATAAATTTTCTATAATTCTCGAGTGAACTTTACTTAAGTGGGATGTTGCAACTTTTCATGATTTTGGTGAATTAGTGCTTGGTGGTTCTTTTATGAATTAGTTTTGGATTACATAATTTCATTTATATAATTTAAGAGAATTTTTTTTCCACATATATGGTGTCAAGCAAATATAAGTGATGATTCTTGCACAATCTATGATTGTAGTATATAAAACATGGTTGGAGAGGGTAAATTATTACATTTTTTAAATACTTTTAGTAGGATTGGATTGATGGGGAGTTTGAGCCACTTGTGGTAGCCTGGTAGGTATTAGATTCAGAACTCCATGCTGCCATGTACCAAAGAAAAGGATGATTAGAAGATGTGTTTTTTTGGAGTATCTTTTATACTATTTAAAGCTATTTTATATTCTTACAAGTACAAGCTAGTCAAGTTGGTTGGAATTTATGTTTTTATGTGGTGTGGTGTGCTAGCTAATTTTTATGGATCATGCAAATTTTGTTTTAGACATGTTTTAACATTGGTTGACCCGCGCTCATTGTCTATAAGACACTCGTGCCAACCAATATAGTTGTCATTCTCTTTAAATTTTAAAAGCACACTACCGCTTTCTCTAGTTCTTATTTTTAAAGAATCACTACTCCATCTTAAGCCGGTAACAATAATTCAACTTCGATGATTCATGTTTGATCAACATAACTCAGTGCATGTTTAACTTCACATCCATGATTCATGTTTGATCAAATTTTCATATCAACATGTATCAAAAGCAACTAAAAGTTGTTTCTATGACACTGCCCACAACTTAGCTTCATTAATCATCCAACTCAAATCACACCAAATTGTATCAAATCACACATATAGATGCATATATAAATCACACCAAATATAATATCAATTTACACATACAAATGCATATATAAATAACACAAACTAAATAATAATATGAACAAAACATGGTTCTAGAATAATTTAAAAAAAAATCCAAAATTCTATAAAACAGGTACTCGCGGAAGAAGGTTCTTCCGCAGGAACGAAAAACACTCCCACGGTGGACCTTTCTTCCGCGGACTCCAGCGAAAGATGGCAGATATGGCTCTTCCGCGAGAGTCCGCGGAAGAACCATCTTCCGCGAGAAGCTAATGGAACGTCTTTGACACACACGGAAGAAGCTTCTTCCGCGGGTATCTAGTCTGTGACATTTCCTTCTCGCGGAAGATGGTTCTTTCACGGGATCCCACGGAAGTTCCATTTCTGCCATCTTCCGCTGGAGTCCGTGGAAGAAACGATCTTCCGCCCGACCTCCAACGGCACCCAGACACGCGCGGAAGAAACGAACCTTCCGCAGAAGAAGGCTCGTCTTCAACCTCGCGCAACCAAAACCATGAAAAAGCAAACCAGACCAAACATGTCTTCTACCCTATGGCCATCAAAAGCGATTAAAGGAGAAAAATGAGGTTAGAACACTAACCTATAGGGCGTAACACGAATGCTTCAAAGCTTCAAATGCCGGCAATGGAGGACGACGCGCGCGGAGAAGAAGACCTGGACGCGGGGAGAAGACTGTTGGATGCGTGGAGCTCTAGTCGCGGAAGAAGAAGAACTCGAAGGTGAAGAACCTTTGGGTCGCGGAAGAAGAAGAAGAAATCGAAGGAGGAAGAAGAAGCTTTGCCTCACGGAAGAAATTTTCAAACAGAAAGCTTTTTCATTAAAAAATTTTAATTTATTAATTTTGTTATAAGGGCCAATTGTGTAACTTCACATAATTGCTGGGTGCACCTAGCAACAGCCCTTCTATAATCGTAATTGTCTAATTGGTAAGTGGTCCATTTTGGTTGTGCCTTTTTTTCCGAAAAAAAGAAACAGTTTTTTTTTTTTGTTTTGCATCACTTCTTCTCCCTTCAAAATTCAATGAGAGGTGGTCCAAAATAAACATCCATATATTGTTGACACGTAATTTAAATAGCTGTGAAGAGAAAGAGAAAAACATGGGACATGACATACCGCTCACACAAAAAAAATACAAATGACTTTTTATAATTTTTCTTATAATTTTTATATTTTTTAGAGCGCGGAATGACCATGTGTATGCACGAATTTTACTATCATAATATTTATAAACTATGACCTCAACTCCACACGTTTTACTTTGTCCATTACTATTGTACCACTCACTACTACTCGTTTATGCTTTTTTTAGGGTGCATAAGTCCCATGTTATTTTATTGTTAATTTTTCTTTTATTTATACTCTTTTTTCAGTAAAGGAACACACTCTCAATGCAATAGTTTGTTTGTTTTAGCATTTTTGCTATACATTTTAGTAGCAGGGATTAGTTTTTTTTAGTCTTAAATATATTTTTTAAAATTTGATAATTATTTTTTATTTCCTTCAAAAAATATATTTTTTAATAATTTTCTTTTATTAGTCCTTCAAATTTTTGAAAAGTTATTTTGAGTTTCATTTATTCTTTGTATTAATGGTATCAAAATTTATTTGAAACGATTTCTCATAAATTTTTTCCAATATAACTTATAAAATAATTATTATAAAAATTAATAAATTTATCATATATGAATGGAGAGGATCCAACTTCTTTTATTCACCAAAAAATAGTTTGAAAATAATACAAATGAATTTTTATATTTTTTCTTACAATTTTTATATTGTTTTGGCATATTTTACTTTTTAATCTAAGTACAATTTTAGTAATAAAAAAAATTAACGAAGCGACATGTGTGTATACATGGGTAATGATTAGTAGAACCTAAAATCAAAGCAAAATTCTGTGAAGAACTAAATAAAAACTATTTTAAAGGGATCATAAGATTATTTAAACTAAAATAAGTTTTAATGAAAGAATTAGTAGAATTGATAAAATGACATAAGATATTCTAAAGAAAGTTTTTAAAAAAATGTTGCAAAATTCAAATGCAAACAAGTCAATTCGTAGACTATGATGGTTAGAAAATTTTGTGGATGTCTCGAAAGCCCCTTTCAGTTTAATTAATTTCAAACAACCAAACTTTACTACGTTTTAGTTGTTTCATATAGTTTTTTAAGAAAACATTTTCTGTCAATAAAATAATTCACCTTCTACTGAAAAATGAAAAAATTACATATAATACTAACTAAGCAATAGTGAAAAAATTATGAAACTTTTTTGCTATTATAGATTTAGATAATGCAATAGTGAAAATTCGTGTAAAAATTTAGCAATACATATTTTTTTCAGATGAGTTTATCAGTATGTGATTAAATAGTAGCAAAAAAAAATTACTTACGCAAAATTAAAAAGAATCCTTTTTTATTTGCTATTATAGATTTAGATAATGCAATAGAAATATTTTTTTTTTCAACTGAGTTTATCAGTATATGATTTAGATAATGCAATGGTGAAATCTTTTTTTATGTTATCTGTTTCATTTAGTACCGTTGACAACAATACTTAATAGAATAGACAACACAAAAACAACTGCTGTTGTAGAGGATAGATTGATTATTCACCTTTTTTATATATTTAAATTATTCACCCTTTTATGCTTGATGTGTCCATCTTTGATGTATCCTTTCCTTTTCTCATTCTTCAAATGTATAGGAACCTCTTTATACTTGAATAAATTGGGGGAATAAAGTCATCACTTAACTTCCCATTCCCACGGTCCCATGGCATGTACATGAGGATGTGGAAGTGAATTATTTGTAGAATTCAACTAAAAAAAGCTTTATCAAAATCAATCAACACTACCTATCCAATTCAATCATTTACCTGCATGATATCCCTATTCAGCTATGTACTGACAAATTTTATGAAAAGGCTCTTTCAAAAGGGAGCAATCTTCAGATCCAGCTAATTCTCTTGCCTCCATTATAATGGGCATTGATTTTTCCTTTCAGATTGCATAAACAGTATCTATAGCTCCAGCAACTTAAAGTGTACTTTCATCACCTGCATCACCATAATTGACATCAAATAAAGTGCTGGTGTTTGGAAAAGAATGCATGCCCGTGAACGAGGGTCTGGAATCAAAAAAATTATTACATCATCCGCAACTGATGGTTCTGATTAATTTTTAGTGATATATAATATAACTATATTTTTTAATTTACACAGAAAAATTAATAATATGTTATATAAAGATTGATCGGTACTACCTAGATCATATTCTATACTTTTTTTGTCTCATAATAATTGTTACCTAAGAAGAAAAATTAACTTCTTAAATTAATAATTATTATTTTAACTTCTCAATCTAATAATTATTATTTTTTTATTTATATTTTTTATAATATTAATGTTAGACAATAAATTTTATAAATAAATTGATGATAATAAGACTAATTTTGTATAATTATTATTTTTTCTCATCTATTTTTTTTATATAGATTAAGTCCCAAAGATTAAGGATGAAAATAAGTAAGGTCGAACAAGACTTTACTTAAATAAATCTAGTCTATTTAAAAAATTTAAGGTCAGAATCTAACACCTTACTTATCATATGTTTTACTTTTAGGTTTGATCTATCTTATTTAAAAGCTTAACTTTACTTATTAACCTACTTAAAGGAATATTTTATATTAAAACTTTTATACAAGTCTAATTTCTCTTTGCATGGGACAATAGATTCAAAAATCATTGAAAATAATTATGTAAACCAAACTATAATCTATAAAAATTAAAATTGTTGTTACTCAAAGCACATGACAAGGGTGGAAATAAGCAAACTAAATTTTATAAGAGTCAACTCTAATTCGTTAATATGATATAAGTTTATTGTGTTAAAAGATAACTTAGTTAAAAAACCTATTTTGTAATAAATCCATTAAATAAAACATAAATTTATCCCTTAATAAATTTATATATTTGACTTTTATGTAGGTTAACATTCGTAATATTTTTAAAATGTAAACAAATATATGATTTTGATACATTATAATAATTTCAATATAATAAGAATAGTAACAAAAAAATTTAATTTATACCTACTTAAATAGGTCAAATTGTCAGGCCTAAAATACTTTTTGAAAGACTTAAAGTTTGATTTTTTTTTTTAATCAAATAACTTTTATAAAAGTCTAGGCTTGATTTATTTATAAAAAAAAAACTTGATTTATCCTAATGTAAGTTAGGTCATAGGTCCTAATAACAATATGTCTTATTCTCATCTCTATTGGAAACTCTTGAAGGTCAAGGTAAGTCTCAAAGTTCAATGAGCATTTATAAAAGTATATGTAAATTATTCACTAACAAAATTCTCACATCATCCATGAAAATTAAACTCATATTCTTGTAAGATATGAATTTATTCCTTATCAATTGGATTAACCTTTGTTGATCTCTCATTTATTTACCATCATTAATTTTTCTTGGTCTTTATAAAAAAAAAAATTAGCACAACAAATATTATGTTACAAAGGGAGTATTAATTTAGCTTGGAATGATTTGTTCGTTCCATTCTGTTTGGACTTGGAGACACCTTCCGGGAAATTTCTGAAAACGTTAATTTGAAAGCTTTTTGGTACAATTAGTGGCGGGTAGGCACTAGACAGGTCTTTACCTTCATCAACGTGGTTTTATCTGGCACTAACCGTGGAGCGTGGTTAAGCTCTTTCCCTTGCTTGAAATTAACAATAACAATTACCTTTAAAATAAATATATGTTAATCTGCACTACTTATGAGCAATAACTAACAATGCATATTCCCCCACTATAGTGTGGCCTATATCAATTTCTGTAATTATAAAAGTTTCGTTTTTACTTTTGTATAAGAATAGAATTTTTGAAGGTCTTTTTGCAGCCTATTGAAGCAGAAGCTATGACTCTTCTTGAGACAATTGGGTGGGTTCGTGACTTGGGTTATCAACAGGTTATTTTTTAATAAGATTGTAAAGCTGTGGTGGATAATTATAGGTAGTTAATTATGTTGTTCACTCCTTAGCTAAGAAAACAAAATTCTATACTACCAGTTAGCTTTTTCATGACATTCTCAGTTGTATTCAGAATCTCATTGTATATGATATGAATCGATTTCTTTCTTTTTAATAAAAAATAGAACAATCATATCACCTCTATAATTTTATTTAATTTTTTTTTTGCTAAAGATCGAATAGAAAAGACATGTTGGGTATGGCCTAGAGGCAGGGTTGAATATACCTTTCTTTTAGTAGTTTCTTTGAACCCAAATTCGTATCTATAATGCTATTTTTCTTGATTTGTCACAAGACTTCACAAGAGACTAAAGTAGACACATAAGTGATGTCACTTTCATTTGCATATTTGTCTCATTAGTTGTCTACAGTGAATATAAATATACACTATGTTTTAAAAAAAGTGAATATAAAAATACGCAGAAGTGATCTTAAGTAAAGCTAAGTTGTTCTGTAAAAAAAAATAAAGTTAAATTGATTAAACTTAGGGACTTAAATTGTGAGTAGACGGATATTTGATATCTGATAATGAGTTTATCCCTTTTCCATTTTTTGTTATCCCTTTCTTTCTTCTTATAAGACTTATTATAAGGCTCTTAAGAAAATACTTGAACAAATGTTATGTTGATAAGGATGTAAGGAACAAGGTTGGAAGAAATGAAAATCACCATGAATACATGAAGAAACAAATAAAGAACATGGAAATGGGGTTACCATGCTTCTCAGAGGAGAGTAGAAAGTACCAAGATAATCATTTCTCTTTTAAGTATTTCACTTTCCTCTTTCTCTATTAGCAGGCACTCACAAAGTCAAATAAAATCGTCTTTTTCTTATTTCATTTTATCAGTAAATTTTGTCCCTAATACTTAATTTTTTAATGGTATATATAGAAGTAAGAGATGGATTGAATTTCCTGGCTGAAGGACCCAAGGCCTCTCAATGAAAATATTTTTTTTGATAAAGCAATATGTAACTTTACTTGTGACCAAAATGTGAGCAATTATTCATGAGTGTAAATGACTAAATGTTTATACTTCATATTATAAGTGTTGACTTCAGTCATCGCCTGCAGTTTTGGACTAATGCAACAGGCCTAGGCAGGTTATTGTACGGGTTGGATTTTAGCCCAATCGATAACAAATACATAAGAGTTTTGACTAAGCAAACTACTGGTGTAGGAATGAGATTTCTCTGTAAATAACTTTAGAGAATAATTAAATTTAATTTATAAAAGTTTTGTAACTTAATCTCAACCTTTCATTATTAACATTATGACAGCTTAGAAGTTTTTCCACAGCGCGTACCTCCTAGTTACAAATTCCAACTAATTTATGCATAAAAAAAAGTCTAACTAATTTTGATAGTTTATCAGAATATATATTTTATTATCTCCAATGTAACTATTATTAGTTCTGGTCGAGCATAGTTTATATAAAAATTTATATTTAATGTTATTATTAATTAAAAATATTTTTTATTTTAATAATTTTATTCATTTTTAATGCACGTACAGATTATTGAAATTATAGATGCATTTTAATCTGTGCATATTAATTTATAATTTGTAAATATTATAAAAAAATTAACATGATAATACCAACATATTAAGGAGTGGATATATGGATCAATCCAATCTGTTTAAGGTTCGACCTATAAAATCCGTGTTTTAAATGGAACAAATAAGTTTAGTCCACAAAATAAATGAATGCTTTTCAAGGTTGATATATGGTTCGGAAAAGCTTGCGGATAAATGTGTCAATCCGTGGGCGTAAGTCTACAGGCGTAAATACTAATTTGAAAAAAATCTTTTTATGATAAAAAAATGATATTCTTAAACAAGTGAAAAATGTATAAAATTTGAAGAAGAAGAAAATTGTCTTAATTTTTTAAGCTAAAATATATCAATATTTTCTTTTGGTAATCATGATATTAATTCAAAATATCCGCTGACTTTGTCGATAACTAATTTATGTTGAAGAACCTAACTGGCCACCTTTAATGGAATTCTCTCCTCTCAATTATATTTTTTCACTTTTTTCCGTATCATTTGACCAATGACTTGTTGATAAATATATCAACATTTTAAACATAATAAATTAATAACAATCTAAATTAAATATCAAAATCTTAACATACAAATTAACAATACTTTCACATTAAACTTATGCAAGTTACACAGATAGTCTTTGAGTCTGCGGATAAAGGTCACTAGATTTATGAACTTAACAAATCAGACTCAAAAACTCAATATAATTATGCGAATTTTAAAAAAAGAGATTGGTTATTCATAAAGTCTATAAATTTAATGGGTCAATCCATGAATTTAGATCTCTATGTCCACCTTAAGTTTAAGTTGTGTGAAGAAAAAAAAATATATTAAAAAAACACGCCGCATTAAAGATAAACAATCAAATTCTCCTAAATAAATTACTCATAAGCTAAACTAATAAATATCTTTACATAATAATAATAATAATAAAGTTAAGATGATAATCTCCTTTATATACTTTTTTTTTCATCATCAGCATTGCAGTTGTCATCCTGACACACTCGAGCAATGCAAAAGGTACAAAAAAAATGGACCAGCTTGAGCTTCAAGTCACAAAAGGATCTGAATAAACTGAGGTTACAGGTTCATGGGAACTTTTTTGACCATGTGTTTTAACGGGTCTTCGTTTCTCGTTCTTTCTCTTTATGAAATAAACAAATAAACTTATCAATTTTATATCCATATAAACAATAGCAATAGTACGTAGTTTTAGCACTGCAGCCTCGATTAACAAAATAGAAAAAAAATAAAAATAAAACGAGGTATCAGTTAATGGTTGAACTTGAAGCACAGCAACAGCATTGCCTTTACAACTGGGTGAGTCAATATATATATATATATATATATTGGAAGATGCTAAAGAGATATATAGACTCACTTGGATGATTACAGATGTATTTCTCTTCCTCCTTCCAGGTTTGCCATGTACTCTGCCTGTCCAATGCAATCCCCACATTTACTAAAGTTTATGTCAGGTTAAAGTTTATGTCAAAATGAACAGCATTGATAATTAAAAGTTGTTTGGTTTCAAATGTTTTCTATTTTTTAATTATAAATTCATTTATTTTTGTTTTAATTATATTTCATGTTTAACTATTTAATTGTATAAGAAACGTCACAACATTAAAAATACTACACAATTCTTTAAAAATATGAAATAAAATAGATTTTTATAATTAAAAATATAAAATAACAAAAACAAAACAACATTTTCCCATACAAAAGTAAGCATAATATTAGTGCATGTTATAAGTCAATATTTTCGATCACAGTTCCATAAAAATCCTTTTAGAAAAGTATATGTGAATTTTTGACATAAATAATATAAAAAATTAATTATTCACGCAAAAAGTATAAGTGAAAAATTATTTACGTGGATGATATATTTTATTGATCACGTTAAGAAATTGATTTCCCAAGAATCGATTTCTTTACATGAATAATTATATATATTTTTTTACTTAGTTTAGAAATTGATTTCCCGAAAACAGATTTTATAATGTGGTTTTTTTTATTTTTTAAACAGATTGAAATAATTTTTTAAAATATCTTTTTTATTATAATTTTATTTCAGAAATTTTATTTTATAATTCATATTCCAATTATTAAATTTATTTATTTTAAAATAATTTACTAAAATGAAACAAAGTTGATTTAAAAGAAAGCATTATTAAAAAACAATTTTAAGATGATACTTCTATTACATAATTTTGATTTTTATAGATTATAGTTTGTTTTACATAGATTTTCTTCAATAATTTATGAGTCTATTGTCCAATATAAAAAAAAATTATACTTATATAAAAACTTTAATATAAAATAGATCTTTAAATAGATTAATAAACCAAATTCAATTTTTAAATAGATTAAATCAAACCTAAAAAAATTATATCAAATAATAGACCAAAATCAATCCTTACATTTTTGCATACTTATTAACATATTTAATTTTTTACATGTTTTTTTTCTTATCATATCATAAATCATATCAAACTTATATATTTTATTTTATATTGAAATTTTAATTATATTTTGTTTTGGTTAGAAAATTAAATGAGAAAAAGAAGATAAAAAATATAGTAACATGTTGAATTGAACTAAAATATTTAAATTTGAAACAATACAACAAAAATTTTAAAATATAAAGAATATGACATAAATCTAACGTTGTTAGCTTGAGCATACACGGTGGGGGCAATTTTTCTTTGAATGGCTTGGGATGCGACACATGTAACATTGCTTTGGTTGACCTAGTTCTCAGATATCCATTTTGGTGTGGATACAAGAGGAGACAGAACGACCCTTAAAATTTCTTTTCTTGTCTAGGTCGAGGTAGATTATTGGCTCGTGTTACACTGGCCAATACGCTTCATTGCATAATTCTCCAAACAATCATATGTATACTTTGGAGATACTTTCCAACTTATACACATGATGTATGTAGTTCTTGTACTCATGGTGAGCATTCATATAAGCAGCAACAACATGCGAACAATGCATGTGTAATTTCTAGAATTTGCCACAGTCATACCACCTTTCTTCCGGTCTGATCGTAAAATCTTCAATGGGTCAAATCTCTCTTGGGTATATTGTCTCCTAGACCAAGAACTGTATGTCGTGTCGATTGAACTCAAGAACAGTGTGAGCCTTTGTCTTTCTTTGTGTGTCTCCGATGGCCTTGTTTAGTACTTGCGTATAAACTTGGCCAGATGCATGCATTGTTGCGGTTTTTTTCCCTCTTTTGTTGAATAATGCATTACACCTTAGATATGTTGATTTTACTAGCGCACCTATTGACAAAATTCTTGAGTTCATGAGTATTGAATTAATTGACTAAGCAAGATTAGTGGTCATGTGCCCCCATTGTCGGCCACCATCCCATGCGAGAGTCTATTTTTCTTGTAGAATCTTGTTGAGCCAATTAATTGCTCGGTCAACATCTGCTTCCTCCCTAAGAATGTTGTCATAGTGATTGAACATAGGCTTTATCCATGCATATGCTGAGTGTTTATATACATAGAATTTCAATATTATGAATAATATAAAATGAAGTGATATTTAATATGAAGAGAAAAAAATTTGACACTCACTCATATTGATAATTATTTTTTTGATGACATTGTTCTTATACTTCCTCATGTAATTTTGTGTAATGTATCGAATGCAGAACACATGCATAGATTTTTGTGTTGTCCACCCACTATCATGTCTTGAGTAGACACTTTTTATTGACTCGTGCCTCTATGAAATGAAACACAAACCATGTTGTGGGGTGACATGAATTTTTAAATTTTGGAGGAAGAAGAACCATGATCCCGCTAATTCACTCCCAACAACATCAAAGGCTATTGGAAGGATTTTATTGTTGTCATCTTGTGCAACTGCCACAAGAAGGGTCCCCTTGTACTTACTGTACAATCATGTTCCATCGACTTGAACCACAGGATTATAATATTGAAACCCATCGATACATGGTCTGAAACTCCAAAAAAGATGATGGAACATCATAAAACCCTTTATTGCTTAACCTCCTTGTGGTGACATTGGCAGTGTTTCCTTCTCCATGACCATACCAGGAAGAAATTATTGCATAGCTTGCAAAAATCTTGGTAAATCATGGTACCATCTTTTCCAGTTGCTGTAGATATTTTCAATAGCCTTTTACTTTGCCAACCATGCTTTGCGGTACGTGGTGGTGTATCCTTTAGTGCTTTTGATGCGTGCTATCAAGGCTGGCACTGAAGTTGATGGATAATTTTCAATCAAGTTATGGATGCTTTTAATGATGAGCAAATACGACAAATTTGAATGATCTTGTGACATTGATGGATTTTAACATGTATGGGGTTCACAGAGCTTTCTTATTTTCCACTGCTTACTTGCAAAGATGTATGATGCCCTACACATCCAAGCATATCTATCATCATCAAAAATGACAATTAGTTTTCTTGGGTTCGATAGTTGTATCTTATAGTTAGCTCCTTTGCTCACACGATACTGTTGTAAAGCATGTTGTACTTCTTGTTTTGTTAGAAAATGCATCCCTTCAAAGAGAGTCCCCATCGGATGTTGGAATTATTCGCAATCTAAGATATAACTGTATTAAGAACCTTGAACATTAGATTCTTCAAAAAATTTCATGTGTGGTGGTATGTTGTATGGTGGTAAAGTTGTTATTGGTGAAACAGGCTCAGCTTCTTCCTCGTGGGGTTAATTGTGTAGAACTTTGTCTTCGACCTCACTAAAGGGACCAAATTCATTGTTAGGTAAGTCAGGCTCTGATGTAAACTCAGGCTCATTTGGTTGGGTTAATGAGGTAGGCTCTACTGCAGGGGTACTCAAGTATGGGTGAGGTTGCTTCTCGGTAGCATCAAATGCTTGTGAGTGTAAAAAATTGGTGAAAATGGTGCAAAAAGAAGTTGGGTAAAAGAAGACGTGTTTGGTTCAAATAAATTTTGTTGTGGTTGGGTTAAAATAAAAGTATATTGGGTTGCATCGAATGTGTGTGAATAATGGGACTGAGGATAATATTGTGGTTGATGAGGAAGTGTATGTAGCTTGATGTTTGCATACAATTCACAACATTGAAGAATCTCACTTTGGCGAATAACAAAAATCATACCTTTGACTTCTTTGTCGTCAACAAGTTGCACTGCTTTAAACTTGAGCATTTCACGCCCCACTACTTATGGGTATCGAAATGAAATATCGCATACTCTGTCTAGTGGTTGAAGATGAAGTCTTTCATGGATTTTTCTTTTCAAGTGTGAGGCCTCACTTTGTTTGAAAGAACAATGGGTGGGGGCACTGAAACGTATCCCCTTCATCTGTTTTGATTATTTGACTATTGTAGTGCACTAACCGTTTGATAGATGAGGAAGACATGTTGTGTAATAGAGAAAGAAGAAAGAAAGAAATGTGACAGAGGGTATGTGTTTGCAAAGTTGGAAGAAAGTAATAGAGAAATAAAGTATTATGCGGATGTGTTAAACGAAGGTGAATATGAATTCTATATATAAGGGTCAGGATTAAGGGTACCTAGGGTTAAGGTTTAAAGCATTGGATTTCCTGATATGAATAAATGAGGATTTGAAGCATTGGATTCTCTGCCATGAATAAATGAGGATGAAGTTGTGAACCAGTGAGTGAGAGAAAAAGAAGAAAATAAGAAAGATAAGAGAAAAAAAGTTCTCTCTCCTTTTAAGTGTAGTGTCTGGGGTCATAGTTTAGGGTTTGCGATCTAGGGTTAGGGCTAGGGTTTAGGGTTTGAAGCATTGGATTTCCTGACATGAATAAATGAGGATGAAGTTGTGAACATGTGAGTGAAAGAAAAAGAAGAAAGATCAAAGAAAAAAAGTTCTCTCTCCTCTTAAGTGTAGGGTCCGAAGTCAGAGTTAAGGGTTTACGACCTTGGGTTAGGGCTAGTTTTAGAGTGACTTTTAGTGTCTATGAACTAGTTAATATACTAGGGTTAGGGTTTGTGCGACAGACATGTGGACCAAGGTTGAGAATTAGGGCAAAACAAGAAAAAATTACCAAGACTTGAAGATTTAATCCACGAGGGAAACTTTTGACACTTAGATTGTTATTAGTATCAATTTTTTTTGTTAAAATAATATTTCATTCCCATAATTTTCATGTCAATTAAGCCATTAAGACAACTTTTGGGTCTTAATTCAGTCTTCAAACACATTAACGAAGTGGCCAAAAACAATAAAAAAATTACCAACCCTTCAAGATTTCAAGCTATTAAGGCAACTTTCGACATTAAAACACATATGACGACTATAAATCATTAAATAATAAAATAGCAATCAAATAAATTCAGGGATGTTTTCTTCAAAACTCGATTCATGGTTCATTGCTTCATTGAGTTATTCATCCAAACCCTCAAAATTCAAAGAGATGGCAGAAATTGATGGTGTATGTGCACATGTTTGCATGGGTATGTCTGTAGTGGTAATATATAACTTCAGGCATGTGAGCTTGGAGATTTAGTCATTATGTCCTCATCATCCTGCAACATGCATGCCCTGTACTGGCCACAATCACCAACAAATGATACAAGTAATCAAAAAGGTATATCATTGACCACTTTCCCATTTGATAGACTAATCTTATTTCCAATAGCTTGCTTCAAGGCATCAAATGATAATCTATTGTCAAGTTGAACGATCTTTGGTGAACCGCTTACAAACGTTGAACCATGTTTAGTTGTTATGATGGCGCCATCATAATACACAATCGCATTGGTGAAGTCGTGGCTTAGGGTTTAGGGTTGCAGAAAGGTTTCTAATTGAGGTGATGGATCAGACTACCTTAGTGCAAACCATATTTATAATGTTTAATGGTTTATCACATACACTTCAAAAAGAACGGCCAAGATCCCACCGACAAAATGAACAACCTAGATATCACCGATTGGAGCAACGCATGTTGAGCAACCAAGATCCCACCAACAAAATGAATGATCTAGATATCACCATTGGAGCAACACACGTTGAACGATCAAGATCCCACCAAATGAACTGTGTTACTGTTATATTTTTTTTCTATAAATACAATGCATGTATTGTCATCATATACACTAACTCACAAACTCACTTTCTCTCGTTCTCATATATCCCTTTTTAACTTCTTCTTGACGTTAGTACCAAAGCCTAAACCATGGCATCTATAGCTGCTCCTTTTCTTTGAAAACAACACCTTCATAGATATGGAGAAGTATGTAATACATTTTGTTTAATTGTATGTTAATTATGTTGTGATTCACAAATAAGATGTTGTTATTATTTTGATTTTTGCATGTATTATTTCGAACCAAACAAGTCAGGGAACAAAGTTCACCTGATGTATCTATCCTTGTTAGTAGATCTTGATTGGGTTGTCCAGTTCAGCTAGGGTTTGACATGTTTAGCACATATGTACAAAGAAATGTGTAGGACTATTTATCCCATATCCAAAAAAATTGGAGGATGTACAATGTTGTTATAGTCTTAGACATGGTATCACATGTCTTTCATTCAACCAAGGATCGAGGGTGAGTCGTCATATCCACTTGCAACTAGGTAAACAGAAATTTCTCAGTCAAACAAAGTCCATTTTTGGTAATGTATTTGACTTTAACATATTACATTTCACTAGATGGAGTGGGAGAGTGCTACGATTTTCTGGAATCCCCGCGGTGATAGGCTACAGATCAAGATTTGACAAAATACGTAACGAGGAGGTGGAAACATTTGTTTTTTGTTTTATTTATTCAAAGTTCAATTACATTGTTTTCAAAATTAATAATGCAAATTATTTTTTCAATTCCATTGGATGCCTTACAAAGGTTTTGAGTCATTTCTTCTAGAAAATATATACAAGGATTCCAAAATATGGAGTGCTTATGTAGCTTTCATCTATTTTTCAATGGTAGTATGACATCAAACTGACAGGGTCATGCTCCAATTTGGACTTTGTCAAGACATATCAAATTCACCGCATAATCTAGACAAAGTCCATCATGCTGACACAAATTGGGAAAAGGAACATCAATGGTGGATTGTAATTTGGAAGGAAAAACGCAAATATGTTTTAATCGGTCAACCAATTCTAGGAAAGATTAAATATATGAGTCATTGCATGAATTGGTACCAAGTAAATTTAGAAATTTGTCTAACACGGATTGCAACTTATCCAAATGTTGTTGTCACATCGTGTTCAGCTCCAGACATGGAAACTGAACAACATCCTCCACAAAGTCCACCAATCATTATCAGTATGCATGATTAAGGACTACAACCACATGCTTAATTATATGAATTCATGCCACAACCTCATCATCATTAAGAAGGTTATGGGTACAATCCCTAGTTCTTTAAGGCTAGCAAAGAATACTTTATGAGTAATCTCATAGATATAGATCTTCGAACAATGAAGTCTGCTTATGCGTACATGCAAACTATGCTTATACCTTCGTTTGCATCCCTTCACCAAAGTATTATTAGCAGTTCTTCCACTAATGACTTTGTCCATGAAGAACAACCTGTTGTTCCTGATGAACAACTTAAACCACAAGAATATGGACGAGAACATCCACAATCCGCAAGAAGTAGGCAACCTCCCAGATGAAGAACTAATGGACATAGACGACATTGATTGTTTGCCCTTGTTAATTATGTCATATTATGTTAATTGTCAATTTCCCTTGTTAATTGAATGAACACTGAATAATGCATTAATTGACTGAACACTACATTTTTCTTATACGAATTGACTGAACATTCATTTCTTCGAGATGATTTGACCCTACATTTCTTTTTCCCAAACATTTGATCTCATATTGATTGTTTCGAGACGATGTGACTGCACAATGTTTTCTATCAGACGATTGGACTAAACACTATTTTTTTCGAATAACGCAAATAAAACATAATTAATTAAGACTCAATGTAAATCATTTATATTATTGATGTGATCTCAACCGGTGCTATGAATTACATGAAAACAATAAAATTCAATCTATGAAGATAACTTTTGGCACTTAGATTGTTATTTGTATTGGCTGTTTTAGTTAAAATAATGTTTCATTTTCGTATTTTTCATGTCAATGAAGTCATTAAGACAACTTTTGGGTCTCGATTCGGTCCTCAAATGCATTAACGAAGTGGCCAAAAACAAAAAAAAAATTACTATGAATTGAAGATTTCAATCCATGAATGAAGTAATTATTCACCTGTCAGAAATCCTATAGAGCTTCATCCTTTATGTCGAAAAAGGAGTGGTCGAGATAGCACTGATGACAAGCAACAGCCCATAACGCATTAACGTAAATGAGGTTATTGTTTTCCCATCAGGAATCATGCAAAGCTTCATCCTTTGTGCCAGAAAAGGAGTGGTCGAGATAGCACCGATGACAATCAACGACCTATAACACATTGACATAAACGAGGTTATTGTCCACTAGTCAGGAATCTTGCAATTCATCCTTAGTGCCAAAACATGAGTGGCCGAGATAACACTGACAATAATCAACGACCCAAAACTATGTTATCTCTTCCATTCAAATCTTGACTCATTTATTTGTATAAATATGGGTAATTTATAGATGTAAACTTCAATATCTCGTCATCTTCAAACCATTTATTTTTTTCACAAAGTCTCAATCATCATGGACAATAATCCATGGGAGTTTCTCGACATTGATGACTCAGACCTCTCATCCTTTATTCATCCTTCTAACCCAAATTTGTTATCCTCCGGTTCAATAACACTTATTCATGGTCCCGCAGGGGTCGTACAAGCTGTCATGATGAATCGACAATCTAGGGAGCCACTCCCAACTCAAGAATTCATAACGAGTGCCCACCATGAAACCCAACATGAATTAATAGGAATTCATAGTTATATGCTTTAGATTTTGTTCAACCACAAGGTCATCTATCGTAAAACATTTATTGTATTTGATACACCTAAACATTCAATTTATTGTTGAATTCGTATAATTGTAGGATTGGTAAATGCTGATGACACACCTCACAGTACATCGTTAGGGTCCATTAATTATATTTTTGATCGTGTACCTTTAACAGTCGTTATTGTCAAAACTTGTATCCCAAACGGTTATGGTGACATGAGAGTTACAGTCAAGGTAGTCAAGTTTAATTAGGTCTCTAACGATTACATTGCTATTTTTGGGATATTCATTCATGAGAGTTTTAACTTCAGGATCCTATAGGGACTATTGATGTCACTTTGCGACGAGCAATCATACAAGATAAAGATTTTGGCCAATATATAGCTATTGGTTTTGTCTTAGTTCTACGAGAGGTAAGTTTCTTACTCTTGCTAGTTTCTTATTTTTTTATTGCACTGAATGGTATACTCTAAAGGTGGTTATGTTATTTGGATATTACACTGCACACTATGTTATCAAGGTATTATTTTTGTATTTTAGATTACCAATAATTTTGGTATTCACAAATTTGCATTGTATGTTCATATGTTGTTAATATTTAACACAAATATTTCTGAAGGAGAATTG
This sequence comes from Glycine max, assembly GCF_000004515.6. Lineage (NCBI taxonomy): Eukaryota > Viridiplantae > Streptophyta > Magnoliopsida > Fabales > Fabaceae > Glycine > Glycine max. The sequence continues at coordinate 15,924,106 of NC_038254.2, forward strand.
ATCTCTTGTCAAGAAATATGTATTTCGTGTGTACAACATGTCATGAAATGTGTTTGAGCAATGACTTTATTTATCGTTTATGTTTATTTTTTATGGTCTTGGTTATGTATGTTTTAGGAATTTTATGTGTAATCTTGTTTTATTTTATGGATTATCATTTAAGTTCAATCGCAATGTCTTTTTAATAATAATAATTCCAATTTACATTAAGTTTTATTTTTTAATATGATATATTAAATCGTAATTAGCTAATTATATTATAAAAGGAGTTTAATAAGTCTAAAGTCTAATTTACTATTCTAGATAAATTTTATTTAAGTACTTATAGTTTTACATCAATCATCAATGCAAACTATTAAAATTTAACATGTTTTATATATTTAATTTGTTTAGGTAAAAGAATTAGATCACTTAAATATATGTATTTTTCATAAATATTTAAGTAAATTATATTTATATTGAGTATTTAAATATATGTATTTTTTTAAATACTATTCTAGATAAATTATATTTTTTTATAAATTAATATATATAAATTAGTAAAATAAAAAACTAAAACAAAGAAAACAGTTTTAAAAAACTGTAAGAAAAAAATAGAATTTTTTTTAAATAAATAAGAAATAAAAAACCAAAAAAAAATCTCATTTTGAACTGAGTTTTAAAAAAAAAATGAACTTATGAAACCAGTTTTTGCGGAACCGATAATATTAGGTGCTTCAGAAAAAAAAAAAAAAAAAGGACATACATAACATGTAAAAAATATAGGTGAGAAATCGGTTTGGGAAGACCAATTTCTCAGGATAAATAGTATTTTATATTATTAATGTAAATATTTTTTGGGTTGTATTATTTGGGTAAATATTTCTTTTATTAGGGTAAAAAAATATGTGTTATGTTGTCACACTTTATTATCTTTTATTAATTGGTATATTTACTTGAGCCATCGTGACCTTTTCCTACATTCTTCACTACCTACTTAAAACATCATTTAGGATTTTTAATTAATAATGTTATGGTTTCTTATAAAAAAAATTACGAATCTTTCTAGTTTACTATTAAGAAAGTATTAAATCGACAAGTGAATATGTTCAATGTATTGAAAACATAATAAAAAGTATGTAATATTACTGCCTCAAGTCTGACTACTATAGGCATTATTAGGATCATTGCATTCAAAATATTATTTGCTTTGATTCAATGATTCGGTAATATTTTGTTTTTATTAAAAATATATGATAGTAAGGTAGAAAATAATGTTTATATATTATTTTTTATCTCGACTCCTAAATGTTAGAAGATTTTGACATATTTTAACACTATGAAAACAAATAAGAGAATTATAGTAGAAAGATATTTTAAGTGGTATTCAAATTCTTTGTCTTGTATATAATGTTTATAATGGATGGAAATCATTGTAATGGGAAGGAAAATGAGATCAGATGGCTTAAGTTGGGTCTAAACTGGTGCAATATGTTGATGTCCCGGGTTGGGTATTTATGGGCTTGGAATTGGATTGCTAAGCTGGTGATCATGTGTTATAAATAAATTTCTGTCGGCCGATAAAATATATATATATATATATATATATATATATATATATATATATATATATATATATATATATATTATAAGAGGATTTAAAATTATCGTTACTTCGGAGTACTAAGTTCATAATGATTCATGTTCTCATGTGGCTATAGTATCACGTAACCATTAAGCAAATTAACTGCACTTTGGACTTATTCTAAGTACTTATGATGACCAGAATTTGAGGCAATTGAGAAATGTCGCTTTCTCGTGTCTTGATCAAACCTCATATTTTTCTGGGCCTTCACACCCAATTAAATTAAAGTAAGATGTCTTAATCTTTATTTTTATCCAAAGACGTTGATAGGTAGCTCAACTTGTGTCACCATCATTACTAACATATGATCATGTTCAAATTCTGAAAAAAGGATTGGTCGAATTTGAATTCTGAAACAGGGCTTGGTCCAATTTTGTTCTGAGAGTTGCAACAGTGATCTCCAATATATATGAACTTTTTTTTTTGTTGATTTGGTAAATATCTGTTATAAATTTGACAAAACATCATAATAAGTACGTAGAAAGGCAGTGACAAGATTACTGTATCATTGCATTACTGGCTTTTGAAGAGAAGATTGATATCTCAAACACAGTAACATAATTTTAAAGGAGTAATTGGCCAATATATGAGAGTGATAACATGTGGGAATCTTGTTATCTCCAAAGAGACACAGCAAAAAGAACCAAACAAGGAGGGGGCATTGGATTCCCAAAACCATATTTCTCTTTTGCAAAAGGGCATGCTATGTAGAAAAGAAAGCTAAAGTGAGTGAAGTGAAAATCCACATCCCTTTGTAAAGGTGTCACTAATATCAAAAGTATGGTTACCAGTTCCCACAACACAAGGACGTAGGAATCCCAACCAAACAAAAGTTACAAAACCTTATCAAACTCATATTTCACAATATCGTGATTTCAAATTTTGCCTTTTTGCTCACAATTAAGATTTTATTGATAAATAATTTGTAATTATTTTTATAACTATTCTTTGAATTTTGGTGACCGTTAGGATGGTGATGAATCCTCAAACCTAACTCACTGAATTATTTTTAAAAAATTACAATTAAGTGTAAGTAATCTTCTTGAAATTTCTATAAAACACCATTTACTTTTTTTTTTTACACAAAAAAGAATAAAAGATAAAATAAAAAATGAAAATTATAAAATAGAATTTTTTTTAAAATTAAGGATAAATGTGAATAGTACTTGCCATCTTAACGACTCAAATGTAGGGTCTATTCCAAACTTGCCCCGACTTCCACATAAAGCTATATTAGTATTAGATAAAGTTTACTAACATGAGCTTCGATTTCCATTTTACACGTGGGGCGTTTTGTTCTCAGTTTCTTTTTCATGCATATGGAAGGATAATTCAAAATGAAGATTTGTTTTTCTTTTTCCTCATTTCATTAAAAATATGCATAAAGAAAAACAGGGAATTAGTATGCATAGCTTATGAGTTTTTAGTTCCTAACAGCTAGCTTATAAGTTTTACCTAACACACCCTGTATAAAGATAAATATATCATATATGATAAAACTAACTTAATATGTTACCCTAAAAATTAGAAAATAATAAGGTAGTTCATTTAATTAATTTTTTTTATCAAATATCATATAATTTTTAAAGTAATTATTATAAAAATCAACAAAATTATCATGTATTATAGATTGTAATTGAATAAAGATGTAAAACTTTTTACACAATGTATGACCGTTTTCTCTAATATTATACTCTATATATTTTTCTATTTTCTCATTAAAAGAGAAAAATGTCTATAACTAAAAGGATAATAAGTTTTTTAGAGAAGAAACTTGTTTTATTAATGAAAAGTGACAATTGCATGTACATCAGATAAAGCAATTGGAAACTCCTGGCCATAGATCCTCCGTCAAGCACATATGCTTAAATTATATATTTTTAAGGAAAAATCGTGGAGACTGAACGAGTTTAGCCATTTCAAAAGAAAAATATCACAAATAAAGTACATGAATTCAAACATTAATATATTTTTCACTTTTTATATGATAGAATATCCTAATTAGTCAAATTTGTTCATTTGATCATGAGATTAGACACTTTAAAACTCTGCATTTTGCCTTCTATTCAATAAAATGAAAAAATGTCTGTTTGTAATTGCCATTGTTGTTCATTGTCTCTGATTTATTTTTGCCGAAAAGGAACCATGCATGTACTTAACAAGATAGTTTATAGTAATTTGGAGCGGGGATAATGAAAATTAAATCACTAGGGAGGCTAGGGTATATGCTTGTACTCTCTGTTTTGGTTTTGCTAAGCAATTGTAATACAATAATAAAACTTTATATGTAGGTTAAAACACACACTGATCTTTTCATGTCTTCTTTTAGGACATTCTTGCCATCTTTTTTGGCAGATACCAATATTCGTTTAACTAAAAGGCATGATGAAAATTCGTTAATAGTATTGTTTAGAAATTTAAAAAAAAAATGTAAGAATTATGTTGTAATGAAAAACTTATCAGCTGAGTGTCAAAACACAAAACAACAAGACAAATTAATTAACATGTACTTAGGCAAAATTTAAAACAGAGCCCAAGTATACTATATCCTCACAGAAAAGATAGTCCACCATACAAAGTTGTCCCACACACATGCTTTTCTTCTGTGAGAATATGCATGGATTAGGATTTAGGATACATGCATGGTGGAGAGAATATAGGCATTAGATTATGCAGTTGATATTTATTATTTTTCATGTATACTCAGATTATTTATTATGAAGATAAAGTGCTTTGAAACTCATCCACTTTTTTATTTTCAATTATATTGTGCTTGTATTCTCATTCCTTTTTCTAGCTTTAATTTTGTTTTGCTCCCTTTTCTATATGCGCTTTTGGTTTTGTTTTATTATCAGAAAATTGAAGAAAGGGTCACCATTTGTGTGAAGAAAGTACCTGTTCTTGAACCTGATGAAAACGAACTAAGGCCAGGGGAAAGCAAACTTTAGACTACACAAACTATATTCATAAAATAATGTTTGATTTTGATATACTGTTCATATAAAGATTTTTATATTATGAACTTACCTGAAATCATTCTAGATGTATCCTTTAAAATAATCATTACAAAACCTAACAACTAAAAAGTAGAACTAGATTTAGTCCACTTAAGTAAGTCTCATTTAAATTTTATGAATATAAAAAAAAATATCATTGAAGAAAAGACTATACTTTAATCAGATTTCTTTTGGATAATTCATATTAATAATATGGTTAATATAAAGAGTTTAATGATCATATATTGACAGTGTAAACTATCGTTTAATTGTAATTTATTATTAATATAACTTATAAAATAATTATCATAAAAATCAATACATTTATCATACATAATGATGAATTATGATTAAATAACAATATAAAATATTTTACATTATTAGTGTATAACATTTTTTCTTGTAATATAAATTCTAAAAAAAATGCACTCTAGATTTTGCACGGTAACACTATTTCAGATTGATAGCCATACATTTAGATAATGCATAAATGATAAAAGCAAGCCATAGTGAAAACTAAAGGTACAATTTAGATCAACCAAATTAAATCTATTCCAACCCATAGTGATCCATGGGTGTGAGGACACAACTAAATGTAAAGTGATGAGCTTGTGAATAAAACCAAAGGAGGCACAGAGTAGGTTCTGGTAAAGTGAAGTATAACCAAATGTCTAGGCAAATCGCCATTATAGACCGATCGAATAAGTGGTAAGCTATCATAACCTCGTTGAATATTTTGTACCTAATGACTAATACATGCATTTCCTTTTGTTAAGTATAGAGTTTTGGAGAGGTTCGTGAAGTGAAGCCCCCTCGTATTTCTCTTCCTGTCTTTTTCTTTAATTTTGTTTTGCTATTTCCTGATTTTGTGCAAAAGCAAAAGGATGATATATGACACGCCGTTATTGATTGGTGAGATTTGAGAGGCTTGTGGATAGAAGAAACGGTAAGTCCCACCCTATCCGATCAAAATATCAATCTCTTTTGGAATTTGGGCCTCACCAACATGCTCCATTGTTATTCTTTAACATCATGATTTGCATGTAACTTTGGATTCATTAGGGTCAATGAGATAAATTAATCTGTCGATTTTCATATTACCAACTTAACCAATTTTTTTTTGGCTTGTGTAATTACATTTTCCCCGCATGCCATTTTTCACTTGGTTTTGAAATAGAATATTTTATATTCAACTGCATTGCTTGTTTAAGAGATCAAAATAATACTAATATATATGAACTACCTACACAAACTAGTTAATGTATTAAACAAGTTGTGACTTGGTTTCCTCAAAAAACAAAAAAAGTTGTGACTTGGTACAAGCATCTCAAACATTCAATAAGTTTGAAATGTTTCATAGGGGCATTAAGTAATTAAGTAATGGAAAGACAGAAAATATCAAGCATGTGTCATTAATAATACTTCTATTTGCAAGAATACTTCTATTTGCAAGAAAAAGTCGTTGGAATTACGCCTGTTGCTCCCACACATGGTTTCTCATTCCCTGCTTTTATATTTTTCGTTAGGGGGCGATAGGAAATGTTGAACCGTCAAAAGGAGTGAAACTCGATTGTCAAAAAATTAGGCTGACTTTCAAAAATACTAATCCATTTAAATTAATTCAGCAACATTCCAATATTTATTTTTTGGGTTAATTAAATAGGCTCTAACTTGCCGATTAGTAGCTTATTGACTTACTTTTGATTCAAAATATTTATTGACTTACTTTTATTAATTACAGAGGAATACGCATTAAAATTTAATTAGAATACCATATTGAAGTTTTTTACTCCACTACCTCTAGATTTAAGTATAAGTATTTTTACACTAATTAAAAAGTCTATTTAAAATCATTTAATATTAATAATCTTAAATAAAAATATTTTTTCCCTAAAACATCCTTAATTAAAACTTGATATCATAAATAAAAAAATCATGAAAATAGAATCACAATTAATCAAAGGGTATTTTAAAAATAATATTATTAAATTTGTGGTTAAATTTACTTATATTTAAGTTCATCATATAAGATAATTTTTTTTTGCTTATAGTATTAGAGTCTAGGGTAATATTATCTAATAATGAATTGTCAAATATATAATAAGACTTTTTTTCTATTATATTCGATCAAATTTGTATTTTTTGTATGACGATAAATTTTAGGTGACTTAGAGTCTCGGGGACTTATCAAAATCAAGATAAGTTTTAAGAGTTAAAAAACACTTATAGATTACCTACCAATAAGATTTTCACATTGATATCGAAAATCAAACTCATATTCTTTTAAGTTATAAATATATTCTTTATCAACAGGGTCAATCTTTGTTGGTAAATCATATTTATATTGGATCAAATAGTTGTAGTGTTATAATGTGGTGTGATACATTGAGAGACCCCATTTGTAGAGGAGTGACAAAGAGTTTAGCTATGTTCAATAATATTTGGAAACAAAAACTAAAAAACTAACACATAGTTTAAACCAATTAAGTTAACTTATTAAATTATAAATATTTGATAAAATTATATGTTAAAGTAATTAAAAAATATAAAATAACATATATCGATATATTTATATGATATTTTAAATAAATTTTAATCTACAATATATTTTGTAATTACTTTTAAATTTTGTAATTTTTATTTATAGATAAATTATTTTAATTATATTTTTATTTTCAATTATTACATTTTTCGTATTATGTATTAATTCTATTATTAATCTAATACTATATCTTAAAATATTTCCCTTAAGTAGAGATTAAATTTTTATTATGTTAATTAGTGTCATAATTAAAATAAATTTTTAATAAAAAATTATTCAAAAAAAGAAAAAATAATAAAATCTTGTTTTACTTAAAAAGTATAAAGAAAATATAATAAACATTTCAAAGATAAAAAGAGAATAAAATATAAAAATTTAGAAACTAATATTTTAAAGGCCACTATTTATAGTAGTATAACGTTTTAAAAATGGGTAAAAACTACTAAAAAGAAATTATTTATAGAATAATTAAATAAGTTTTTTAAATTAAAAACTAACTGAAATGACTTGTTAAATATAATTTTTATATAATTGACTTAGTAGCAATTTCATAGCTAATTTGTATTTATTATATTTTATTAGAGATTAATTACAAATTAGCTACCAATTTATCATCACTAATTTTATAATTTTTTATACTAAGACAACTGGATAATTTTATTTTGAAACTCTAATACAATTATAGAAGATATTTCTTAAAATCTTTTATATATATGCATAATATCTAAATTTATTGTTTATGATCTGATCAAAATATTATTCTGCTGAGAGGGTAATGCTTACGCTACTAAAAAAAAATTGAAAAGTTGAACTGAATTTTTTAAAACTTCGAAGGTAGTTGGTTGTTAAATAATTAAAGTGGTCCAAACTATTTATACATACAAATGGAATCTAGCCATGAACATGGCAATTCATTTTGAACAAAAAAAAATTATCTAGTATTTTCCTTATCATGATACTTTGTTTTTCCTTTGTTAAAAGCTTCCATATTATGATACTCAACAAACAATATTGAGTGGGAGTTCATACGGTCGTACAGTGCCAAATCCCGTTCCGTAGTGCTTATTCCATTCCCTTTCTCTTTGGCTTGTGCACCTGTCGTGGACAAACTCTTAAATGTTGTTGATAGTACAATAACTGGAATTGCAAGGACCACGTGCAAGAAAATTGTGAAACCATTTTGGCCCCGTGATCGAACGCTTTGAAATTATTACTTAAATGTAAGTAGTTCTTGCATTAATTAGATCAAATCGTCAAATACTAAGAAATGGGTCCAATAAATAATCTCCACCACAAGCGTGCAATTTTGTCAAAAAGATCAACACGACGCGTTTTAAATTAACTTTGTCAATTCTCTATGAGCCAATAACACAAAGAACCATTAATTACGATACATAAAAGGGGAAGCTGTGTGAAAACTAATAGGGTACATCCGAGACAAGGAGAAAAATTCAAGAGCTGAGCGTCTATATCCAATGAGTAGCCGAAAAATGACAAATCATGGCATACTTGGAGAGGACATAAGGAGAGGTGCAAGGTGTCTCCCCTTTTTGAAATAGGTTCGTTAGAACATCACCTCTTGAATGTACAAGTTTTTGAAAACTTTTGAAAGAAAGCTATATATAATATATAGTTAAATAAAAGAAGGAAAAAAATAGAAGGCCATGTTGTGTATGAATTAATTAATAACGTTTCAAAGCTTTTGCATAGGGTTCCAGAGGTTGGTCCTTTTATGGGTCATCTTACTCCTTGATGGCTGCTTGTGGGACAGAAATATATATCACCGACTCTTACTAGTGATAATGCCCATCATTTCCCCATTTTATACCAAACCTTTTATCCCTCCTTTTTCCTTCCTTTTATATATTGGACTTCCTCATAGATTCCCTCTTCTAAAAGAATCTGTTTTTCATGTGTCATTCACATTTACTTGCAACTCCTTTTGTATATGATGATGAGAAGCTTGCTCTTTTTCGTTCTCTTTTTCATTCTTTCCTTTGAATGTGTATCATTCTTACCCATAATAAGACCAAGATGGAAAGACACATTTATTGTTTCTATATTTATTTTGAATAACTCTGACTCTTCTTACAATATTTTTTAATAATTATTTTACAATTATTAGTTGAATATGTATTGAATATATTTTTAAGTTGTTTTTCCTTTTTATAAATTATTAAGAAAACTATAATAGAGACCAAAGATTGTGGTATGACTTTTGATTTGATGTTTTTTTGTTACCATATTATTAGTGGTATGAAATATTCAATTTGAGTTTGTTGATAACTAATTTTTGTAGAAAAATCTGATTAATTACTTTTAGTGAGATTTTTTCTTTTCAATCACATGCATCCATATACTCAGCTTCAAGACCTTACTTAAACTAACAAACTTATCATGGATATTGATTTGTGATTAGATATGGTTAAAAACATAATTTTTTTTTTTTATTTATATATATATTTCTCCTCTAATTTGCGAGTATTTACACATATAGTCTCTATATTATATAAAAAAAAAAAAAAAAAAACACACAATTACACTAAACCTTTATATATATATATATATATATATATATATATATATATATATATATATATATATATATATATATATATATATATATATATATATATAATGTATTAACTTTTATACTATTCGTACAAATAATATTTATTTTAATTCAATTTTTTAGAAGTTATGTATAAAATGCTTTGTGTATGAAACAATTTTACATAGCTTAGACATGATCATTTCTATAAAATAATTTAAGAGTAACATGATATTTTCTAATAAACATTTAAATTTAATCAAAATACACTAATGTAAAATATTTTATATTATCATTTAATTATGAAATATTATATACGATAAATTTATTCATTTTAATAATAATTATTTTAAAAATTGTCCTAAAAGTCTCTCGGTTAATAATGTATTTTTTTTACATTAATAGTATATTACAAGTAAATATGAAATATTTTTATTTTTAATATTTATTAAGAGAATACTATTAAATGAAAATAAATAAATTTAATATTTTATAAATATAAAAAGAATTTAATATTTTATATATTGAACAAGAGGGTTAATAAATTATGTAATAAAAATTTTTGTAGCTATTATTTACGTACGGCTCCACTATTTTTTTAAGATTAAAAAAACTGGATAAGGTAGCTCTCGGTGACTCAGTCTCTCATGTACACTTTTTTAACCCTCCACGTAGGCGACCAACGTCTTGTCCTCGTTAGAATGATCGATATGTTATGTAATAGTTAGTAGTTAGTACAAAATTATTGTAAAACGCAGTTGTTTAATTGCTTTGACTGCGTTCAAGTACGTTGAAACTTGAAAGGTTTAGTGAGTTTGCTACCGAAAGTTTTTATCGTAGATTACTTAGATTTACTTCGTCTAAATCAATTATATATACTGACGAAGAAAAACAGAGATGATTACATTATTAATAGAGAAAAAGTTTATGCATTTATAGCTTAAATTTCTTTTTATTATATTCAATCATAATTTATTATATATAATAAATTTGTTTATTTTTATAATAATTATTTTAAAATTATATTAATAATAATTTATGATTGAATGATAAAATAAAAATATTTTAATTATCCGTGCATGAGCATTAAATTCTTATTGATAAATTATTTAATAATTTGGGATATATCAAATAATCATCCAAAGGTTAGTTTGAGGACTACAATAGCAGACACAATGTTTCAAGTTTTGGTTAATAAAAGTGAAAACTAATACTAATAAAATTCCGGCTACATGTTAGGTTTATGTCACTTTATCCATGTCAGAGAGCATTTACAAATGAGAGTTGTTTAATAAATTGTTTATCAAAAATAATTATTTTGATGTGTTACATGTGATTTTGAGTTGCTTAAAATTAGAGAGAGTTATTTATATAAATAATTATTATTCATGAGTTATTTAACTTTGTATTAAGAGAGAGAAAATAAATATTTTTACTTAAACAATTTGTTAATAGAAACTCCCATTTGAAGAAATTTTTTTAGTTAATCTCTTTTATAATAAATTTCAAAATTCTTAATATATGTGTATGTGTTCTGTTTTAGTAAATATTTTATTTTAATTTGATTTAAAATATATATATTTAGTGAAAATATTTTAATTAATTAATTAAATAAATGGTATTTTGGGATATAATTAGGGAGAGTTAAAATGGGTTAATACTACTCACAAAAAAATGGGTTTATACTAATGGCCCAAAAATAAAAGAGTCTTTATGAGTGTTTTATTAGTCCAAATTTAGGTCAAATATTGTCTATAACCCGAACCTTTTCCTTTATAGCTTTTAGTTAAGCCATAAAGCCTGTGCCCCAAAAGGAAAAGATTATCTTCTTTTTCCCAAAGCTTGAACCTTAAGCTTCTTTCTCTTCTCTTCTTGGATTTTTGTGTCACTATAGAACCAATAGAAGGATCATCACACAAAACCCTACCAAAACTCTGAGTAGGAAGTACCAATTGTGAACCTGAGACCTTGAACAATAAGAATGATAGAGTTTTAAAAGCTAGGTTACTCTAAACTACAGAAAGCTACCATTAAAGAAAGCTATAAAAAAGATAAAACTAAACATTCATGATTTTCCAATGATAATGATTCATAGTAATAATACCCTTTTAAATACAAACTAGAGGACTAGCAAATAGAGGACTACAAAGGAATGTCCAACATGGTTGGGCTAACTTAGGGAAAATAACAAATAACTCGATAAAGGTAAATAACAACTAAGGCCCAATTGGAGATGCTTATGCTAGCCTCCTATCAAGGTAGGTGACATGGCTAGCGGTGATAGGCAAATAGGATGAGGTATAGATTGTGACTGTTGGCAACGATTGAGATTGAGAGAAAATGGAATGTTGGAAATCGAAGGGGGAGATGATGGGAAGCTTGACCTCCGTGAAGACGAGGAACTGTTCAGAATCGACCTCAATAGTGTTGCGAATGGTCTTGTAGAGGATGATGACAACAATGTTGACAAGAGTGCGGAGGACAACAATGAAGACGTGGATGGGTTTGCAACGCATGACGACGACGACAATGGCGACACAAAATGCTTGTAGGTTGTTCCTACAAATGGAGATGGGAGTGAGCTCGAGACCCACTGAGAGGGCAAAAACACCTGGGGTTTGGAGATGCAGGAAGTTGTGGAGGAGATTTAGGTGGAGACATTGTTGTAAGAGATGAAAATTGCTCTTGCGATTAGAATTGTGTGATGGTAAAATGTGTGACCGTGTTTGTTGTGTGCGGAGGTACAGGGTTCCGATTATGTGCATGAGGTATATATGCTATGTGGGGAAAAGGGTGTGGGTCTACAAATTGGTGTGTTTTGATTTGGAAATGAATTAGACAATGGGAGAGATTAGGGTTAGGGGTTGTTAGGAATTTCAAAAGAATTGAGTTCTGGAGATGAGGCAAATGGATAGTTGGTTGTGTGGATTATTTGGAAACTATAATCATGGTAAAACACTGTGGGTATTAGAAAAGAGGTGGGGGACATGATAGGTGAAGTGTAAACATAAGGGGTAAACTCATGGGGATATGTGGGGAACCTTAATGATTGAGAGGATGTAAGTGTTTCATACTATGTAACATCGGTTTCTAGGTTCCAAAAGTATAACAACTCAATGTTGCTATCAATCACCCATTTTCCATGGGTGTGGAAGATTGGGCAATGGTTGAATGGGGGGACTGAGAATGGATAATAGGAAAAAGGATGGTGGATATCCATGAGAGGTAGAGTAAGGTGGATGAAAGCACCTTGATAGAGTTCTAAAAGCTAGGTTACTCTAAACTACAACAAACTACCATTAAAGAAAGCTATAAAAGAAATAAAATTGAACATTCATGAGTTTTTAATTGATAATGATTCATAGCAACAATACCCTTTTAAATACAAACTAAGACTTAGCAAATAGTGGATTACAAAGGAATGTCCAACATAGCTTGGCCAATTTAGGGAAAATAACAAATAACTCAATAAAGCTAAATAACAACTAAGGCCCAATTGCAAATGCTTGGGTCAACCTCCTATCAATATGTTAGAGATAAAATAACCTTAATGCTATTGTTAAATTAGAGGAAGATAAAAAGGGAAATAAAGACTAAGGAGGTGCATTGGATTGAGATTTTAAAAGACTTTTTATGCCTAAAAATTCTTGTGGATTTTAAAAGATTTTGTAGGAATCTAATGACTTTTAAGATTTTTTTAAAAGACTTTTATGATTAAGATTTTATAGTTTGGGTTTTAATGGATTTATAACAAGAATTCATAATATTTTAAAAAAAAAACTTTGTAGATTTACAAGATTTTAAAGAACTCTTTGAAGTTTTACAAAAAATTCAAAATTACAAGATTTGGTTAAAAATGATAAAGTTTAGATAAAGAAAAGTAAAATGAGTACAATTTTTTTTCTAATCTTTTTTATGAAGAAAGTAATGAATTTCTACAACGTTTATAATGTCTTCAATAAAAAAATAAGAAATTATATTTAAATTATGTAAAAGAATTCAATTGGTGCCAATGTTTTTTACATGGGAAGAATTCAATTCCCAAATCATTTGTTTTATAAGCGAAAATCAAACTATATAATATATAAACGAATAGGTAAGAGACATACCCATCCTTAATTACAAAGTCAATTGCACCCAACATAGATACTCGAGAAGCAATCACACAATACAAACAACTAACAAAAGGTTATATCATGTTTGACATAGCAATGCAAATATTAAATAACCTATTTGACCAACTCCTCCATAGTTACAACCTTCCTTATGTTGTCATTAGTCAATAAACAAAACCACGAGAACATGACTACCTCTGCACTGTCTTTTTGACCCTAACTCCCACCACAATACCAATGAGTAAGCCTTAGGCAAAACAAAGATTCTCTACAAGATAGACTAGAAACAAAACCCACACATTGCCCTAACCCTCCCCTGATACAAGTAGAGAAATTTGAAACCCATTTCATAAACTATGGCAATGTGCATATGCATTTGTAGACGTATAAAGAAAAGTTTGATGGCTAAAAAAAAGAGTCTAGCAAAAACCTTAAGGTTTTAGGTGGGATTTTTTTATGGCTGACATATTTATATTCCTACCAAAAAGTCACTTGAAATTCATCAATAAAAAAATAATCCTCTAAAATCTATAGACTTTTGAATACCAAGATACTTTTTATAAGTTATAAAAAATCTTAATTGAATACCAATGAATTTCATTGTACTTTTTAAAAAATCCGAATAGTCTTGATTGGATATCACAAGACTTATTTTTATCGTTTAAAATTCTTGATTGAATATCACATGACTTTTTTTTATATAAAAAAAGTCTTTTAAAAGCCAATGAAATCCTAATTGTAAACACCCCCCAAAATTGATACTTAAAATATT
>NC_038254.2:15938805-15991168 GCF_000004515.6 Glycine max
AAAAATGAGGCTTTGTTGTAGCATTTCAGAAGGTAAAAGTGCAAACCACCGAGATGCGTCTATTGGTTGTGATTGAATAAAGGGTTGGAATGAGGCATGGTGGAACTGAAAGGTACTTCAAACTGTCATTGAATCGGTTTTGGAAAAGGTATTTATGGTGTTTAGTTAATGTCTTGGGGGTGCGGACTTGGAATGCACATTGAAGGTGTGGGGTTGTGATTTTCATAGGCATTAAAAATTAGGGATGATGAAGATTGGTAAAAGTAGAAATTAATGGTAGGGATGGCTAGGAAGGCTTGCAGAGTTGTCGTAACAATGGTCAAGTGTGGTAGTGTGGATGTGTAAAAAATTGAAAGACGCATGGATTTGGCTTAGGGTTAGTGTGGGTGATGTGCCATTATTTTCTCTTATTTCTTAACCCTTTTTGCACAATTTTAATTACTGATTAGTCTTAATTGTCAAATTAATTAGGCAATTTTATTATTTGGGCTCATTCAGCTAATTTGATGTTTTTTAATCTAATTTCAGGAATTAATGAAGCATTGGACTTGAATCCAGAATTGGGCTTGGACTTGAAGAGGACAAACTATTTTATTCTACAAAATTTTATCTTATCTAGACTTTATCTTATCTAGATATTATTTAGATTTGATCTCATCTAGATCTTATCTTATCTTATCTAGATTTGATTTTATTTTATTTATGGGTTTGGATTTAAAACGGATTTGTAAGCTTTGGGGCTGAAAACTATATAACAGCACCAAGGTTCTAGTTTAGGCTCCTTCCTCTCTCTCTTCTCTCCTCTCTCTCCTGTTTTCGTTTTTAGTTTTAAGCTTTTCTTCTTTTAGACACTTTTTCGTTTTGCAATTCCAGTTTTTACTTTTCGTTTCAGCAATAAAATTTCGTTCTTCAATCTATAATTTTGTTTTCTATTGATTAATGGAAGGCTAAGTCTCCAGTGTTGTTTTCTCTTGAGGATCAAACACAGTTCTCTTTGAGGTTCTATTATTACTATTAAATTCTGTTCAGTTTTTCCTCTTCACTAATTACTCTGAATTTGTTGCTATTAATTCATGCATGCTTAGTGCTTGATTAATTGTCTCTGCGTTTAATTTACGTTCATGTTTAATGATCGTTTATGATTAATTGGTGTATGTGTTTCTTAATCACATAATGAATGCCTTATGTTAAATTTCGCTTAGTAATTTAATTTAGGGTTGGATTAAGTGGTTGAACTGATAAAGGATAAACTCTCGTAACCTAGGATAAGAGACTTGCTTGTGAATCAAGGGAAAACAAAGTGTTTTAATTCTGATATTTTATAATTCACATCTATTCGTTGTTTAATTTACAAAAGCAAACAACCCCCCCAATTCGTTACTATTTTCCTACTATCTGTTATGAACATTTGGTTTATCATTGCTCGTTGGGAAACGACCTAGGATCACTTCCTAGTTATTGCATTTTAATGTTTATTTAATTCGGGTACGGCCTCAATCAGTGGGGTATGACGAAGGAGGGAATAAGCATAGGGTTGATGGCCATTGTAGCGAGGGTCATGGCAGCAACAAAGACAATGGTAGCGATAATGGTTGTTGTGCGTAGTTGTAGGAAGTTGACAATGGAGGAAATTGCGAGCATTGGTCTTGTGGAAGATATTATAGATGTGAGTGTGGTTGGTGGTGTGGAACTACTGTGGCCAGTGTCTACAGTGTTTGTAGAGAGCAAGAATAAGACGTGAATGGAGATGGCAATGATTGTGGTGGGATTTGGGGTAAGGGTAATATAAATGACATAAAGGTCTTCAATGGGCGGTGGAGATTGTGGCAGTGGCAGCCATGAGAAATAGTCGTGGTAGATGTTCATGGAAGAGGCAGAAAACTCTCAATGAAAATACCAAATGTTAGAGAGAAAATAACCCTAATGCTATTGCTAAATTAAAGGAAGATAAAATGGGAGATAAAGACTAAAATTCATACTCAAAATATTTCATTAATTACTCGATTTCCCTAAAAGAGGAATACATTTGTATAGATCTAATTGATGCTAATCAATGGATACTTTCTATCCATGTGTCTACATCACATTATTTAATATAAAACTATAATGCAAATATTCAATTGCACCCTATATAGTCGTTTGACCATTTAAATTTATGAGTATATTTGGGCCTTCCTAGCTAGATTGATCCTAATAAGGACATTAAGTGTTAGAAGGTTGTGCTAAGTATCAATAATCCCTGGAACCAAAGTAGCTCTTTGTAATGGTGTGTGCTAAGTGTAACAATCTCGATATTTTAGAAAATAATACTAATAATATTTTTTTTATATACATTTGTGTTTTTGCTTTTTATATTGACTATCTTACTAATATACATAAACATTACATAGAAACCTAGATATCAATTTTGTACCCTGAGGAATAAAAAAAAAATCTCAAGAACCTAGAATTGTATTTAGATTTAAAGAAGTATGAGATTTAAAAAATTAATTAGAAATTCTTACATTTAAAAACATATACACAGTAGGGTATAAACATAGTAAATAAATATAAAACACAAGATAAAATGTTATTCTAAACATGAAAATGTGTTTAGGATATTATTTTATAATTGTAGGAATCTTTTTTGTAATTTATATAGATTCTTTAATTTTGACTCAAAATGTTCAAATGTAACTTTGAGTACTCAATTATAAAATCTTAAAGGGCTTTAGAAATTATAGAAAAATTTCAAAAGCTAATGTCTAGAGTCATTCCATAAGGAAAAATTAAGATTTTCATTCTTAAAAATTTGAAAACACATTATAAATTGATGACATCCATACACACATTAAACTGTGGCAATTAGGGGCAAACATGAGCTATTTTAATCTCATTAAAATATGGATTAAATTAAGGTAATCAATCATGCAATTAATAAATAATTTCTTTACTGATTGAATCCCAAGTTTCACTATAAATACAACATATTTTTGGTCTCCCTTACCCTAAACCAAACTATGTCGTCTCCAATAAACCCTAGGCACAAAACTTTGCAACTCTTTCAGGATACACACACCAAACTTGAAGTTCATCATTGATCTTGCTAAGTGGAGGCTTGAGGCACCATAGAAGCTAGCTTAAGGAATCTCACCTTGATTTCTCTCTACCTCACATACTACACCCAAGGTAAGGGGAAGAGAATTTTGTCACTTTTATATAGTCTTATATGCATGTGTATGGAGATCCCCTTAGTCTCCTTGTGTATATATATGTGTATAGAAGAAAAACATTGGGTTTCATGGTGCTTATGTCATGTAAAAGTAAATTTTTTAATGAATAAGTAGCTTAAACCCTAAGTATTGCTTAAAAAATTGTTTTAGTTTTATATTACTTACATTTTAAGTCCTAATGGTTGATAGTTTGAAACCCTAGCTTGTATGCATGATATGTAAGTTGGTTGCTTGATTTTGAAACTTAAAACACCTTAATACTATTATAATTTAGGTTTAATTATTTTGCGGGTCCTTATACTTTTACCAAATTTTAAAATAAGTCTATGAACTTTTTTTAATTGGGTCCTCCGTCTAATTGCCACTATAAAAAAAATTTAGTTGTAGACACATAATGAGTTGTTGCTTTTAGAGTTTGTTGCACTAGAGTCAAACAATTGTGAGAGGCTTTTAAAATAATACTTGGGTTGATTTGACCTGCAAAGGTTGAAACTCTACATAATCTCACAAGTGACTCAGTTGTACTTATAACATATTCTAGAAGCATCAATCCACTGTTTGCAAATCTAACTAGGTATATGCGGATACATTTTCAACCCAATTAAAAAAAAATTTCAGGTGACTCAATTAAAAAAAGTTCAAGAACCTAATTGAGAATTTGATAAATGTGAACTTGTGATCAATTTAACCTATAATTTAAAGTATTTTTTTTATCATTAATATCTTTTGTTTGTAAATATGTTTAACTTATATACTCATGAATGTTTACACACACATACTAACATATAATTCTAAAAAAATAAAAAATAATAATAAGCAATTCTTATAATATAAAAGTTATGAATTGTAAACTTGGTAACCATATTGGACACAAGAGATCTTTTATAAAATAAAGTAAAAGAATTTTGCTTCGAAGATAAGGACTCTTTTCAGACAACTAATTTTTAGTTATTTTATTTTATTTTCATTTATTTAATGAATCATTAATATTAGTTGGACATTTAATAAAAAGAATAATTTTAAACACACATTTGTTATTAGGTATTTGCATAAACAATATTCATTGTTATTTTTTCCAACAAAAAATATTTATTATTAGGTATTAGGAGAAGGATAATGAATTTTAAATTCACATTTATTATTATTAATTAAATTCATGCATTCATTAATTAGTTACTATTATTTTAATTCATGCATTTATTAATTTTTTATTATTTGTGAATAATTAATTTCTTATATTAATTTTATATTTCACCTAATATTTTTATTTAATGTTTTCATTTGAAAAACATAATAACTTTATCTTTTTTTAAAAAATGAAATTAATGACATTAATAACATTAATAATACCTCAAAAGTTTTGCCCTTTCTTTTCTTTCTTTTTTTTTTAACTCAAGACATGTAGAACAAAAGAAAAAACATAAAAAGTTTGTAATTGTAATATATGTGTTTAACTTTCTAATCTTTCTGTACTCATTATCGTTGGGGTTATGCTTGACAGAATTAACTGAAAGTTAGAAAGTTATTTGGAAGAAAAAACTAGTTGAATCATAAGTTTTTAATTAAATGTAGCTTTGATAATACATAGCTGAAAAACTACATTTTAAAACTTGAAATAACGTCTTAACAAACACCAGAAACTATTAAAAAAATTCATTTATCAAACCATCAAATAAATTTTTCAGCAAGTAAAAATTATTAGAAACTAACTAAAATGCTTACCAAACACACTCTAGATTGTATTTTTTTTTATAATTATTATATTTGCATGAGATGATATATTTTAGTGAAAATCTTGAAAGGCTTGATAATAATTTTAAAGATTGAGATAAGTAAAAAATTAACAAGAATCAAATTATATATATAATTTGAAGAAGTTTACTTGTGATGAAATTCAAATTGATAAATGAATTTGATCAGCCATGACTTTGTTCAAATGAATTTGATGAAGTGTGATAGTCATGTATAAAACAATTGACAAATTAATCTATTTTTCTTTTTTTTTTATCCATAGGAATTGAAGACAAGTATTAAATGTTTACAATAGTTCAAGTGTTTTCTTTAACAATTAAGCTAGACTCTTTTTCAAATGTATCTTAAAATTATTTTGACTTAATATTTATAAAAGAAAAAGCAGTATTACATATATATCATAAAGAAAATTCAATTAAGGAATTATCATTTTTAACCAAAAAAATAAAAAATATATTTTATCAAATTAAAAATAGTCAATTCAAATAATTAAATATGTATAGAAATATAAAATATTTAAATAATTATTTCTTTAAATTCCATTAATGATATATAATTACAAAAGTCATTTTGAAAATATTTGTAAAAAATAAAATTATAATTTAAATAATTATTATAATCTAAGTACAATATAAAAAAAATTGTGCGTCACACTAATACAAAAATTAGTATAAAGTAAGAAAAATTTGATGTACTTTTTACGATCCAAAAAAGAGCATTTTAGTTTAGACTATTCTTTTTTATGTTTAATAAATCATATTAAGCAGTGGAACATTTAATAGAAAGTAAATTTTATATAAACATTTATTTTTAGGTATTGGGGGGGGGGGGGGGGGGGGGAAGGGTATGGTTATAATAGTGATATTAATGAGTATTTAAATTTAATCATTCATGATTTTTTTTTATCATGCATTTATGTATTATATTTATGAATTTTAATTTTTAAAAATAAAAACATAAAAATGAGGTAAAAACAACTAATTATGATATCTTTGATAACATTAATTTTCTATCTAATGTTTTAATTTGAATAACATAATTTTTGTTTACGAAAATTATATTACATGTAAGTAATAAAACCTCAAATGTTTTTCTATATTACATGTTGCAAGTTAGTGTCATAAATAAATTTAGAGAGCGAACATGAAAAATTTGTAATTGTAATATATATATATATATATCATAAAATAATTCAATCAAAGAATTATAATCTTTAATTAAAAACAAAACATGTATTTTACTCAATTAAAGAAAATCAATTCAAATGATTAAATACTTATAGGAGTATAAAAAATCATTTCTTTGACTTTCATCAAAGATATTTAATTAAAAATATAACCAAAATATATAAATTATAATTTAAATAATTATTATAATCTACGTCTAACATAAAAATATTTTATTGTATTGCACAGACACAAAATCTAGTTAGACTCATTTAAGAATTGAACAATAGTTTATTCAAAAAGATATATGAAAGGATTGTTTCAAAATTTTAAACCAGAAGTAAAAAAATATAAAAAAAAACCTCCCAAACTTTGATGAAGTGGAGCAATTAGCATGACCAAAGCTAACAAGGCACATGAACCATTTAATGTCAATGCAAACGGGTATGCTTGCCACCCCTAGCATGTTAGGTCACGTACATTCTCATGTGTCCTTAAAAATTCACAATGCATACATACACACTCCATAGAGTCTTGTAATTATGAACCGCTGCAACCAAATTTTGTTTTTTCTGAGTTAGAGATTATGAACATTTCTTGATTCATTGGATAAGACACTAATCTTATTCATAGTGTATGATTATCATTGACTTAAATTTTTTTTACATAGAGATAGAATCAAATAAATTTTTTTATATTACATAATCAATTTTATGTGTAAACAAAATTAAATTTCACCACTACCTCGGGTTAAAACTCCAAACATATACTAGTATGATGTTATCTTAAATAGTCATCGGAAAAAAATAATATCCTTAGTGGACATTGCAAGAGGAGAAAGTGTGCAATAGTCTATGCCACCCTAATTCATGACCCACAGACCATTAATATACACTGCCCTGTGCACGCAGCACAAGTCTTCTCATGGAATTCAGCGTTTTATTCAAACTTCCTCTCATACCCGCGCACTAACCAAAGTATCGGTTTATTCAAAACTATTAAATTTAATGTTAGTTTTTATGTTCACCTCATCTCTCTTGCATTTTCTATGTTTTTCTTTCTTGCAAGAAAAGAGAACCAACCAACTCAGAGGTGTGTGACCGTTTTAAAAAAAAGTAAGAGAGAGAAAGTTAAAAAAAACAAAACAAGTAAATACGACTCAGACAGTCATAGATCAACATAAGTACTTTGGTCTAAAAGACACCCAGTTTCACTCTCCACTTTGCTTCTCATACGAGGCTCTGTGCTTGCTGTTATCAGTTTTTCTCTGTTTAACCCCAGAAATACGTAACACAAATCAAAACATCGTTGTTGTATTCGAGGTATTTGTCAACTTCACCCTTGATTTTACTCATTTGGGTATCCCTAAAGTTCCTCAATTTGTTTAGATCCCCCACCATTTCTGGGCAATTTGTTACATTACAGTACAGGATCAAATAAATAGGTTTTTTTAGTACTTTGTTGGGTTTGGATAAAAATACGATTTTTATCCTATCCTATGTACCTTCTTTTAAATATTTTCCATTGCCCGTTTTCTATCTCTCTTATTTCGTGTAGTTCTGGTTCTTTAATTTAGCATTGGATTGTGTTCTTTTGGTTTTGTTCTGCCTTGATCACAGATGGTAATATCAATTTTCTTTTCCCTTTCTCAATTGAGAATACCTTTTGGTGAGGACTTTTGGAAATGAAATTTATGCTTATTACGGTGTAAAGGTGGATGAAAGAGAAGGGGTGAAGTGGTGATTTCCCTTTTTTCTTTTTCAATTTTTCTACAAATCATAAAAGCTTCTAATTATAAAGCTTTGGCTTTAGCATGCAAGTTGGCTAAGGGAAGGAGCGTCAAGAAGAGAGACGCCAATAAAATAAGCACTCTAAAAGATAAATGGTGCAAGATATGAAGCAGCAGGACAATGGAGAATCTAAGAAGAAGGAGCGTCACATTGTGACTTGGACTCAACAGGTGCTTCTTCTCTCTTTACCTGTCTGCATTTTTTATTTATTTTTTACGTTTGTTTTCTCTTCAATCTATTTCATTTAGTTAGTTCTCACACTGGTTATGTGAATTTCAGGAGGATGATATACTAAGAGAGGAGATTGGTATTCATGGAACTGAGAAGTACTCACTACTCTTTGATAATTTTTCTTTTGTCATGCACGCTACTTTCTTCCTTGATGTGTGAATTAAAGTGATTTTTATTTCAATTAATTGTATGCAGTTGGGCAATTATTGCATCTAAGTTCAAAGACAAAACGACAAGACAGTGCAGAAGAAGGTGAAACTTTTAAAATTGTCTACATTTTTTGAATTTTGATCTTGACTGGTTCAAGAGATCTTGTTGGGTTCTTGGTGACTATCAATCTGATGCTTGATTACTAATCAAATTCCAGATGGTACACTTACTTGAATTCTGATTTCAAAAAAGGTGGATGGTCAGCTGAGGAAGACATCCTCTTATGTGAGGTAATGGTGCTCCCTGTGTTCAGAACCTACTCTCATCTCTAATGGATGCCGTGGAAATTTGAGAAGCTTATATTATAATAAAAGCATAGGGAATATTGAAAAAATGAAGTTCTTATTTTTCCTCTCCGTCTGATACTTTGGTCTTTAACCAAGTTGAATGGTATCGTGCGATCCTTGTAGTTGACCTCGCCTAGTGGGATAAGGCTTTTGTTGTTGTTATTGTCTGATGCCTCTGTACAGTAGACAAAATCCATTGATGAACTTGAGTACTGAGGAGCAGCCTAGCCTATTATTAGGAGTAGGTTACAACCAAACCAACCTGGATCTCATATGTATATATGTATACTCCTGTGGATGGCACTAACTGCACTTTACTACACATGGATAAATGTGATCTTATATTTTGCCATTTTTTCTGTAGGCTCAAAAAATATTTGGTAATAGATGGACAGAAATAGCAAAGGTGGTCTCAGGCAGGTAACCAAAAATTCATTCTTTTCTTTACGAGTTCATTTGAATACATGATAGCAGCTTTATGAACGGTTAATACTTAATGCAATGCTTTCTGTGCAGAACGGATAATGCTGTTAAAAATCGTTTCTCCACACTCTGCAGGAAGAAACAAAAATATGAAGCTTTAGCAAAAGAGAACAGCACATCATACATCAATTCAAATAACAAGAGGGTGATGTTCCAACATTGTAATAATATGGATACAACATCAGAATCTGGAGTACCTATTAAGAATTTGAGGTACTGTATACTCTATTTATCAAAATACACAAATCGACAAAGAGAAGTGTTAACATGTTATCCTATTGCAATATAGGAGGACCCATATCCATTATAATGCAGAAAAGATCAAATTTGAGGACCGATTACATTTACGAAATGAAACTCCAATAAATCAGCAACCAAGAGCACCACTTGCAGTCTTGGCTCAAAACTCTCATAACTCAAACAACTTGCCAGACCAGCATCATGTTTGCAATCCCAAGTTTAGCAGTTTGGGTAGTTGTCTTTGAATTGAACTTTAGTTTTGGAACTTGATTCACAAATTATAAACCTGAAACAGAAATCAGGATATAGTTAATATATTCAGCAAACAAAACTTTGGCCATCCTCTCATTGTAAGATGATACTGGTTTATCATGATTCTGCAGCCCAAAATTACAAGATTCAAGGAACATTTCTCAAAAAAGATTACCCAAAGATTAGTGCATTGATGCAACAGGCGGAGTTACTAAGTTCACTAGCTCTAAAAGTTGATGCAGGGAACATGGACCAAAGTTTTGAAAACGCATGGAAGGTGAGGCTTGATAATTTCTATACTTACTCCAGTTTTGAATATTGAACACCTTGTGTGCTTCTTCAAAAATGAACTTATTAGTTCATGTGATGAGTTGAGCCCAAATAGGTTATACCTTTAGAACTTCAACATCAACGGAAAGCAACTTGTAATTGTCAACCTATTTATATGATAAATATGAAAGCCATTTAACATGTATCTTGGCTTAGTTCTTTAGCCACCCTAGTAGTGTTAAAAGCTAATCAAATGTATTAGGCGTTGCATGTTACTATAGTTTCTATAACATTTACAATTTCCCTATTTATGAATCTGAAGCATTTATTTAAAGAGAAACATGAATCAAATTAGTTGTTAATCTTACCTATGAGAACTTCGAAATAGTTTCATAGATCATCTTGCTAGCATATATTCTAATATTGAAAACACAGCTTGATATTAAGACGCCCATCATGAACTGCTCGTTCTTGAGCATATAAATATGATAAATGTCATTTTTTATACTCTTTTCTATAACACTTGTTTGAATTGATGTCAGGTTCTTCAAGAGTTTCTGAAGCGAACCAAAGAATCAAATATCCCTGGACAAAAGATTCCAGATTTACAGCTTGTAGATCATAAAGATATGATTGAGGAGTTGAAGAGTGGTAATAAGGAAGGCCAGGTTCTTCAGGAGCTTCTGAACCGAACCAAAGAATCAGATAACGCTGGACATAATATTCCAGATTTACAGCCTGTAGATCTTAAAGATATGATTGAGAACTTGAAGAGTGGTAATGAGGAAGGCCTGGTACTTCAGGAGTTTCTGAACCAAACCAACAGAGCAGATATCCCTGAACATAAGATCCCACATTTATGGCTTGTAGATCATAAAGATATGATTGAGAAATTTAAGAGTGGTAATGAGGAAGGCCAGGTTCTTCAAGAGTTTCTGAACAGAACCAAAGAATCAGATATACCTGGACATAAGATTCCAGATTTACAGCTAGTAGATCTTAAAGATGTGATTGAGGACTTGAAGAGTGGTAATGAGGAAGGCCAGGCTTGTTGGAGGTACTTTAAGTTCATTAAAGATATTACTTTACCTGTGCACTCTGTGAAATGTCTAATAATTTCTGAATATGTTCTAGGCAAGTGGACCGTTATGAAGACTCTCCAGGCAGTTCTGGATATAGTACAGGATCAATTCTCCTGTGTGAGTCAGCTGGTGATAATCTGGAGCCTTCATTTCATCAGGATATTGGAACTGAATTGAAGTCTGAACAACTTGAAGATGAGAAAGGAGTAGGTAGAGATGATGGGAAAGTGGTTCTGTCTACTTTAAATGTAGATCAAGGTAAGATAATCCATTTCTGTGTTAAGTAAATAAAAAGAAAAGTATTTTTGGTAAAAATTTCAGTTCAGGAACAATTAACCATGTAAATAATTGATTTATGTTCAAAGAGTTAATGAATACCACATAATGACTTAACCACTAGAGTGCTTAATTGTTCCTAAGCTGGAAATTATATCTAGGCTTAGTTTTATATATTTTCTAAAATTAAATTTTTTTTCTATATGCTAATACCCTAATAGTTTATTGAATTAGAAGTGCTAATATGATATGTATTCTGGCAGATACGTTACCGTGTTTTGAGGAACAGATAAACAATGATGGGATTGTTTCTGCCTCATCAAGATTGGAGTTCAGCTCCCCTCTTCAAGTAACCCCTCTGTTTAGATCCTTGGCAGCAGGAATTCCCAGCCCACAATTTTCAGAAAGTGTAAGTCACCCAAGCACTTGCTTATTGAACAATTTTAAGGCCAACAGAAAGACTATATTAGTAATAGTGACAAGTAGCTTGATTATATTATTAGTAATATGACATATTAGCTAGACAAATGAACCCATGTATCATAAAACTGGTATCAGAAATGGTACTCTGGAATGTTCTTACAAGATCTGTCTCAATTACAAGTAGGACATTCAGAATGCTGTTTATCAGTAGATCTATTCAAGTAGTAGTGGTGGGAGCTTTTTAAGTTAATGGTAGAGTAGAGCTTGTTGAAGTGGGGATAAGATTTTATCTTTAGAAGCATAACATGATTAGGTGTTGGATTATCAGATTCATTTTATTTTTCCTTTTTTTAGTTTAGTAAGATGAATATCAATTATATATTAAAAAATGGTGGCATTTTATATTTTCATCACAAGTGTCAGTACCTAGTAGATGAAACCATAGACGCCTTATCTCCATTTTCACCATTTTATGTAACAGATAATACCTTTAATAAATCTTAAGTATTCGTCAATCTATTGCTACTTCAAGGTCCATTCAGGTTTAGATGAGGTGAGTTTTTGAAATATTTAGGCTATCCCTACCTAATATTGATGATGCAGGTAAGAAAGAGGTAAATGAAGAAGACGAATCTGTTTGTAATCAAGTATTAGGATGACATAAGGATAATGTGCTGGTGAAACTAATGCGATACATATACATGGCATGGACTTTCTAAAAGCCATTTGGATTTTGTAGCTTACAGATTATGTGGTGAAAGAACTTACTGAAGTTTTCCACACATAGGTGAAGCACACAATGACATAATAGATTCATAGTATATATTTATGTTGAAAACTATTGAAGCAAGAAACCACTTAGCAAACAATACTTAATTTTGTGGAAAGTTTAGTGGAAGCTGTTATATATTATCACCATCTGCTAAACAAAATAGTCATCTAGCATACATGCTGCTTGAATCATATTCAGCTAAGCTCTTTAGTGTGTTTGAATCATAAGCAACCCAAAATTGACGACATCTTTAGTGTAGATTGTGCGTTAGTTTACAGCAGAGGGATAAAAGGTATAATGACTCACGCAGTCAGGGAAACAGCCTTCATATAAAGCACATTTTGTTCTATCCTCGTTGTCATAAGTTTAATCTATATGGTGATACTGTGAGCTTGGGGCTAACCACCTGTTGCATTAGAAATATTCACATACCTTATTCTAGTTTCTTTTTTGATTCGACACCTCTTTTGATTTTTGTCAAGAGTTAGAATATATCGAAATTTGAAATTAGACTAACCATTATTTTAACACTTTTTTCTTTCAGGAAAGGAACTTCTTGAGGAAAACACTAGGAATGGAATCTCCATCCATCAACCCAAGTGCCAACTCATCACAACCGCCACCCTGCAAAAGAGCCCTACTACCTAGTCTATAAACCATCTGAGATACAAATATTGAACCGTTCTTTCTCCATTCTGAATCCTACTTTCTCATCTTGGCAGTAATCTGGCTTGTGGAGAAAAAAATACAATTTCACTGTGCCTAAAATTTTGAAAGGCATATGCTGCTCCCCAAGAATGTTATGATACATTCTTTCCGCCTTCAACATATCTAACATCTCAAAAGTTACCTTTTTGAAACTTGCACATAAAATTGGCTTGCTTAGTGTGTCATTCTTTGGTTTGTTTTCTTTTAATATTGTTGTTCTGGGTATGTTTTTCTCCAATCCAGCAATCAGCATTTTGTCCGGAACCTATTTTTGTACAGAGTTTACTGTGTAGTCACTAGCATCCTGATTCTTGAGTGTGTATGAATACATTAGCATATAGATAGAAGAGAGAAAGAAACTTAGCATTGGGAAATTGGATTCTAATTTGTTGTTTGGAGTGTGCATGGGTTATGTAATAAATATTTTTCCCTTATGGTTCTGATGTACTGAAACATAACTATAAGTGACTGGAAAGGCATTTTGGTTTTGATGTGCAGATACTGTTTCTGTCCTGTCTTTCTTTCCTAGATTCAGCACAGTCAAATGTATAGAATTCTCAAAACTAGGAAAAAGAGAAGTGGAAACTTCTCAGCAGGAAATGAAATATGCATAAACAAATAGTCCCTCTACCCCCCTCCCTTTCTCACTCAACATGAAGAAGAGAATTTGACACATTGACTTCCCCACCATTATTTTCCCGGCAAATAAAAGAAAAAGAAAAAGAAAAGGACAAATTCCAGGAAACGTCACCAAGAGGTCAGAGGAAGCCTATGTCAACCAATTTAGGGCCTCATTGGGTAAGTTTCTCTAGAAACACTTTTAGGAGAAGAAAACAAGAAAAAACTCAAATAAACTTCTTCATATCTAAAATTAGCTCTCCTTTAGCTAATTTGTAGGTATGCTCTCATCTTTTAGAGAAATTATATGAGAGAGTTTCTATAAATTAGCTAATTGTTAGCTTAAGGAGAAGCTGATTTCATTTTTTTTTCTTATTTTCTTTTTTTAGAAGTGCTTCTAAAGACAACTCTGAGCAATAAAAACTGTTTCATTTCCTAAAAGCAAAACTGAACAACAAATGGAGAATAAGAACACAAATGTAGAAGCAAGCATACCTTTCTCTTTGATATGGTTTGTTTGACATGGAGTGTGTTCTTTTGTTGTGTAGAAGAAGAATTCTTCTTTCACTGCATTCTTATTTAGTTAGGACAACTAGTTCATGGCTGGTGATGGAATACAGTAGTACGCAGATAATGATGACTTGGGCAAAAGCAGTTGGTGAAAAGAGGGAGGGAACGCCCTACAAATAAAAGTACATACCTTTGCTGTTAACTTTGTCCACCAAAAGGCCCACTTTGACTCATTTGGTCTGACCAACCAATTTTCCACTCACTCTAATTCAATTCAATTAACTTCAACGCCTTAATTGATTTTAAAATATATAGAATAGATAGTTTTTGTTAAGAGACTTGGTTATCCTTTTATCTTTATCTTTTTTTATTACTTTTTTATTCTTATCTCTAGGGAAAAAAAATTAATTAAATAGATATTATGCGTCAAGCCCATTATATCTATAAATAGGAGGATACTAAGGTAGAGAAGAGACATTCAAATTAGTAAACCTTGTGGGGATAGAATATATATATTTTTTAATTATTAAATGTTAGTTGTTAGTTTTAAGAATACAATCGGCTTTGTTGTAAAAGGAGTAACCTTTGAAGGAGAGATTATCTCCAATTTTTGTAAGTAAAATTGTTCTTTTCCTTTGTGTCAATTTCTTGATTCCTAGCAGTTTTCTCTAAAATGGAATATATATCATTTTAGATATTTTGATCATTATTCATTTTAACAATATTTTTAATCTTTTAACCTTAGACCAAGCTCATGACATCCAACACATCTCATGATGCAAGACCAAACTCTAAGTAGCAGTTTATAAGGCATTAATCTAGTAAACATTGGACCAATTAGTGTACCCTACAAGATCCAACCACTTGATAATTTCTAATTCCATTTTGTTCCCCTTTACACCCCACTTAGCGCAGTAATCGTTGACATTCAAACTTCAAATGTTATTTTGAACAATCCCGAACCTTGCATAAGTGTCTGACAACGGATCTTATTAATTGAGCAAAATCACATTCGACTATTTAGCAAGGTTTCTTTAGCGTTAACGTGATATTGGAATAATATTCACACACACAAAATAAAGAGGACTTATAAGATAAGCTGGGAATCGTTTATACAGAGAATACAATTTTGGCTTCAGATGCTGTAAAATTAAGGTTATGTTTACGAAAATTAGCTGAAAAGTTATGGAAGTTAGAAGGTTGATTGACAGTTGAATGTTTAAAAATTAATTTATTAAATTATAGGTGTTTGATAAAATTAATCGTTTAAGTAACTAAAAAAGTATGGAATGATAAAAAATAATAAATTATGATTTATTTAAATAGGGTAATTAGGAAATTGGATAAATATATTGAGGATAAAAATGAAAAAAAATATAAAAAATTAGAAGTTAGAGTTTTAAAAAAGATTAAGTATTTCAAAAAACTATAGAAGCTATTAAAAAAACTTTGTACAGTCAAACAAGTTCTAACTGAAATGACTTGTAAAGATAGTTTGGAAAGTTAAAGTTAAGTTGAAAAACTAGTTAAGAGTTAAAAAGTTAGTTGGTAGTTGGAAATTGAAAAACTATCTTATTAAATTTTAAGTGTTTGGTAAAATTAGTTGTTGGAGTAGTTGAAAAGTATAAAATGACAAAAAATAATAAAATTATGATTTATTTAAAAATAATAACTAGGAAATTTGTTAAATATATCAAGAATAAAAATGGAAAAAATATAAAAATCTAGAAGCTAGTATTTTAAAAAATGTTATTTTGTGTAACGTTTCAAAACATACTAGAAACTATTAAAAAAAATTAGTTTACCAAACAATCAAACAAACTTTTCAACTAATAAAAAAAAAGTTAAAAATTAACTGAAATATATTATCAAATATAATCTAACTTTCTTAAGAAAGAGAGACACATCATAATTATAGTACGAACAAATAAGAAATGAAGCATAAACTTTTAGTCTTCCTTGTACTTTTAGTTTTTAATTACAAAACTGCTACTTGTTTTTAATTTGTTTCTTGTTTTCAAATATATTTGTACAGGAAACACAAGAAAAATTCTGTATTTTCTGGACTAATCTTTAAAAACAATAAACAATTTAAAATAACGTGACAATTTTATAATTAAAAAAGTAAAAATGAAAAATTAAAACAGGAAATAAAAATACAAGTAAATCCCCCCTTAACTTCTAAAAAGAAAAAAAAAAGCATCTATTCAATCACATACTTAATCCTATGTTTAAATCTAAATGGGGTTGACAAAAAAGGTTATATTGATATAACTACAGTTGGACTTGAAAGGTAAACTAATGAGCTACAATAGCATTAACATTTTAATTCAACACTGTTGAAAGTTGTTCATCTTCACATGGCTTTTCTCTGCAATCTCTGCAGCTTCTGCCACTTGAGGTAGATTTGATATGATAATCCAGAGAATACCATAAGAACGCATCCCCATTGCCTTGATTTGTTGATAGGGGATTCCCACTCAATAGTGAAGACACCACAATGCTAACAAATTTGCAAGTGGTAGTGATGGTGGTATTAACCAAAGAGCCAAAACGGTTTATTGTCAAAAAGACGAAATTCTGGCCTATAGCACCACAACAACAATAGAGAAAAATATCCCATGTTGCATCTGGATGCTTCTTGCAAAAGCAAACCGCCTCAAATATCCCATAAATTCATGCCCAATATTACATTCCATGCACTTGTATTTGGGTACCTAAGTAAGACAGACCAATAGTTCAAAAAATCAGCAATAGATCATCATTGAATCAAAATTTGAGATGTTCTCAACCAAAAGAGTTGTCTTTCATTTTGAAAGCCAAACAATGTTGAGAAATCAATATCCAAAGCCAAAGAAAGAAGCTAAAATTTTGACATGTAAAAGCAACAAAAAGTCAACATAGTTTAACGCCTAAAAGCAACATGATCATCATGGCAGAGTGAATCACTAATTTGGTTCCGAAATTGTAAGAGTTGGGTTAAGTTCTGATCGAATATTCCAGATTCACACACAAAAACATATACAATAATCTAGACTTTCGAGGGAACCCCAAAAGTGGGACACAAGTTGAAAAACTTTCCAAATGCGGTTTTAAATGCAATCTCAACTAAAAAAAACTTTATACTTATTGATTTCTTAACCAATGTCCTTGGTAGCAACAAACAAAATGCTAGCAACATATTTTTTTTACTCACTATCCACAATTTAAATAAATTATTAAAAAACACAAAATTGTATAGGTCTCACTTTTGCACTACACCCATAATTTTATAGTTTTCAATAAATTTTAATTAATAAAAGAGAATATGTTAAACAATGTATTGGTATCACTAAAAAAATATAAAAATATATATAAAGAAAGTCTGGAAGTGCAAGAGTCTAAATCAGACAAATTTGAATTGCAACATACATGGGGATATGTTTGTCTTACATCACCTTGCTTTCAAGGAATCATGAGTTGCATTTGTAAATCCATCAAAAACAAGGTTAAGGAAGCATAGCCAATATCCAAGGGAAAGCATTTGGGTGTGCCAACTTGCTGATAGTCTTCAAGCTAGTCTACAAATAGGCATAAGCAAAGATGAGCAAATTGAAAGCTGAGTTGCATTCACACCTCACATAAATTCCCATACAGAGTGGGAAATTAAGAGGCGATACGAGCTAAAGACTAAAATGATTTGCCCTGTTTTGGAAGAGTTCCTAACCTTTAGAAATTCAAATGTTGATACCCCTCCAGCAACAAGGAATGAACAAAGGTGTACTACTCGGACTCGGAAAACATCCATACTCACTAGCCAGCCGAGTAGTCTACTCGAATTTCAGAAAAATCTGACAAACCTAATTAAGGTAAGAGGAAATTTTTAGTTTCTACTAGAAAGATGGAGATATCTTGAAATGCTGGAAATTATCTATTATTAGAGGAAAGATAAGATAAAATCATATTTTTTTTCTATTTACATTATCATATGAGAAAAATTGAGATCTTATCATCCAATTTTACTTCTATAAAAAAAGACCATCAAGGTTCAGGTAAACAAATTTCATTCTAACTTATATTTTGATACTTGCATATCTCTCCACCTCTAACTTAAGCGTCGTAGTATCTTTAAAGGTACACCCTACCATCATTCGTGGAGGTGCTTACGGAGGAGTAACATTGTAAAGAGGTTATGTGCAAGGAAAAGTGCATCTTTAACTATATACTAGAATATCCATCAACATAACTGAATAAAGTCATTTGGTTAAAAACTATATATAAGTAACCATTATAGAGAAAAGGCTTAAATTATAAGATTTTCTATTATTTTTCCAGCACAATACTTGAATTCTCCATCTCTCACACACAATAAAATAGAATAAAATGGTAAACCCATGAACAATAAATGAATTCTCCATCTCACACTAAAGAATAATGTATGAAACACATTAATTCAGCAGCAGGTAAAAACTAAAAACATATATAAAATAAAAATTCAACTACTTTCCAAATGGATCCTTATTAACAAAACCCAAGCCTCTCTTACGTGTAAGTTTTTTTTATTGGCAAAAAACTTGTATCATTAAAAGGGCATAAGAGATACCGTATCAAATTACAAAATAACACCGAGAGCGAGATCTCTCAGCCCCAACAAATGGTTGGCAAATTGACCCAAATGGGTTACTTTTACAAACTTTTTTCCAATATGGGTTTGTTTCCAAACTAATTTCAGGGGGTTTGTTTTGGACGTAAAGCTACACCCATCCGGCCAGCATGCATGACAAGATGGTTGAGGTGGAGACACGTGGTGAAAACCGCTAGGAGGAATGGCGAGACAGCATGCATGGGGTATCGCTAGTTTGACTGGCGATTTGGGCGTGACGTGGACCGGGTGTAGCCATTACCACTGGCAAAATAGCCAGTGGTATCGCCACTGCTGTTAGCGACACAGCCATGCAGTGAATGGTGCAGAGGGCGTGTCAGGCTAGGGCATTAGAGCAGCAGGGTTTAAAGTTTGAATTTGAAGTTTGTAATATGTTTTGTGTTAGATTAGTTTGGTGTTGATGCTTTATTCGTGTGGCTTTAAAATTTCCGAGCTTTTAGTGTGTTTAAAGTTTGTCAATCAAATATTTATCTGGCCTCATATTTATTTGACGTAATTATTTTTAGTCTGAAATAAAATTTGAATCCGAAGTTTGTAGTATTTTTTGAATTAGATTTATTTATTTTGAAGTTATTATTGTTAATTTTAATTATTTATAATAATAACTTCTTTGATGCTTTGTAATATAATTAAAATGTCTACTTTGAAAGATTATGTGATGCTTTGTTCTGCCTTTAAATTTTATACTTTCAAAGCGTTTTTGTTTTTTAATTTTGTGGCATCATATTTATTTAAAGTAATTAATTTATTGTTAGAATAAAATTTTAAGCTGAAGTTTCAGTGTAGTAATTTTTTAAATAAATTAATTCATTTTGAAGTTATTATTGTTAAGATCAATTATTTATAATAGCAACTTGGTTGATGGTTTGATTGCCTTTAAAATTTCTACTTTGAAAGCGTACAAGTTTTTTAAGTTTGTGGCATGATATTTATTTGTAGTAATTAATTTATTGTTACAATAAAATTTTAAGTTGAATTTTCAGTGTAATATTTTTTTAAATAAATTAATTTATTTTGAAGTTATTATTGTTAAGATTAATTATTTATAATAGCAACTTGGTGGATGGTTTGATGTGCCTTTAAAATTTCTACTTTGAAAGCGTACAAGTTTTTTAAGTTTGTGGCATGATATTTATTTGAAGTAATTAATTTTTTGTTACAATAAAGTTTTAATTTGAAGTTTCAGTAAAGAGGCTTTTTGTTATTAAATTTTTGTAATTTGAATTTATAATTGTTATGATTAATTATTTATAATATTGTTTTTGTAGGTATATGATGGATTTGGTTATAACAATCTTGTATTTCAATGGAAGAGTATATGAAGAGACTGATGGTGTAATCTTTGAAGGCAGTAAAAAAGCGATTCAGATTAAACGTGGAATTAGTTTCAATGCTTTGAAAAAAATTGGAGATAAGGTAAAGTTGCAAAATAATGAAATTATTTCTACTATCAGTTGTAGATTTTTAGTTTCAGGAAAGTATGTTGCGTTGCAAATTTGTGATGACGAAGATGTTGAAATTATGATCGAAAGTTTTCACCAACAAGATCAAATGTTAGTTCTGGAATTGTACATAGAAAAGGATGTGGTTGGTGGTTCTATGTTTCATTCTGCAAATTCTCTTACATCATGTGGAAATAATTTATCTAATAATGAGGCGGAACCGCCAAGAAATGTAAGCAATTTACATGGTGATGAAGATTATGATGATGATGATGATGATTATCTTGTGTCTAACTCATACCTTGAAGAGTCTTTAGACGAAGATGATAGTGTTGATGGTATATCTAATACAGACGATGAAGTCACCGACATGATTCAACCAGTAAGAATTGTTCATCCAGTAGAAGGTATAATTTATTAAATAAAAAAATAGGTAAATACATTTATCATTTTATGACAATTGTATTTAATGGTAAATAAGTACGATTGTGATATTGACCTAAATTTTATTTTTAACTATTAGGTGTAGAACAAATTCAAAATCCATTTTGGAATGATGTTTTGCATTATAACAATATCAACTGGAGTCATCCTGATCAGGAGGACATTTGCGGGTTGGAGATGCCATCGAGTTTTAATGTTGGACAACAATTATATGTTGGCATGGATTTTGATAGTAAAGATGCGGTAAAAAATGCACTGAAACAATATGTTATGAAGGTGCATCAAAGTTTTAAAGTTGTTGAAAGCAAATCAAAAAAGTATATCGTTTGTTGCCCGAATAAAAGCGAAGAGTGTCCTTTCCCTTTTTATATGAGGACAATTTTATCTAAAAAAACTTATTCATGGAAAGTCACACAATGGGGTGGACCACACATATGTCTGAATATGACTATGACACAAGATCACAAGAAGCTTTATTCATATTTAATTGTCATTTGTGTAGTAGGTACATGTTTCGCTTTCATATTATGCTACTTTTGCGTTATTTGTTATTTAAATTTTATTATTTTATTAACAAGCATGATCAGAAAAGATCCATCAATAAAAGTTTCTTTGATTCAAGAAATGATAAACAGTGAATTTGCCTATAAGGTGTCGTACAAAAAAGCTTGGATGGCAAAACAAAAAGTCATTGCAATTGAATATGACGATTGGGAAGAGTCATATGCGAAACTTTCATCGTGGCTAACACACATGCAAAATCATTCTCTTGGATCCTATTTTCAAATACTATATGACGATTTTATTGTTGAGAATATGGTTTGTTGTGAACACTGTCAGTTTCATAGAGTATTTTGGACTTTTGATCAATGTAAAGAGGCTTTCAAGTATTGCAAGTCAATCGTACAAGTTGACGACACACATTTATACGAAAAATACCGTGGGACCCTCTTAATGGCCACATCACAAGATGGAAATGGTGGTTCCCTTCCTCTAGCATTCGCAGTGGTCGAAGGTGAAACGTTAACAGTGTGGTCATGGTTTTTGGCACACTTGCGTGAACACGTCACAGATAAAAATGGTATTTGTCTCATATCTGATTGTCACGCGAGTATCAAGTCTGTTGTGGCTAACGAAGCACTTGGTTGGCAACCTCCTCACGGTTATCATGTTTACTGTGTCCGACACATAGCAAGCAATTTCAATCGCAAATTCAATAATACCAAAC
Source organism: Glycine max (assembly GCF_000004515.6). Taxonomy (NCBI): domain Eukaryota; kingdom Viridiplantae; phylum Streptophyta; class Magnoliopsida; order Fabales; family Fabaceae; genus Glycine; species Glycine max. Next base: position 15,960,844 of record NC_038254.2, read on the forward strand.
AAAAAGAAATGTTGAAGAAATTGGGTAAAATTTAATTTATCATGGTCACGTTAATTTAAGTTTCATATATACTTAAAATTGTTCTTGCTAACTAATTTCATGCAGGCTACACTCCTTGCAAGCATATTTTTTTTATCAAAATTTAGAAAGATTTCGTTAGTTGAGTCCAGCCATAGCAACATGGATTGATCGCATTTCAAAGGAAAAATGGACCATGGCTTATGATAACGAAGGATGTCGATATGACCACATGACAACCAACCTCTTAGAATGTATAAATATGGTTTTGAAGGATTGTCGCAGCATACCCATAACAGCGTTGGTCAAATCAACATATAGTAGGTGTCGAAAGTACTTTGTTGATCATGGTCGCCAAGCCCAAAGACAATTAAATGAAGGACAAGTATATTGTTCTAAGCTTGTTAAAGAACTTAGAAAAAATCAAGAACAAGCTTGTTCGCACATCGTTCGCGTCTATGATATCCAGTCGACAATGTTTGAAGTAGAGAAGACCTTCAATTCTATAACGCAACGTGGCAGACAAAAGTGGGCAGTTAACTTGAATGGCCATTATTATCAATGCGGAAAGTATTCTGCGCTTCACTATCCATGTTCACACATTATTGCAGCTTGTGGTTACATGAGCATGAACTACTACCAATATATAAATGTTGTTTACACAAATGAACACATCTTAAAAGCTTACTCCGCACAATGGTGGCCTCTTGGGAATGAAGCGACAATTCCTCCTTCTGATGACGCATGGACACTTATCCCTGACCCAACTACAATTCGTGCAAAAGGTCGGCCAAAATCAACAAGGATAAAGAATGAGATGGATTGGCTCGAACCATCTGAGCACCGACAAAAGTGTAGTAGATGTGGAGCAGAAGGGCACAACAGGCGTCGATGTCCAATGCAATCTGACCGTGGGAGTTGTTCATTTAATTGATTTATGTATGTTAGACGAGTGACTTGTATTGATTGAAGTTCTGTTGAATGTATTTAGTTTGTGGTCTTCAATGAAATCGTTAGTTAGTAACATTAGTTATTTTGGTTTGTGTACTTTAGTTTTTTTTTAACATTATTTATTATTATAGTTTGATGCGCGACATAAACTGTATCCTTCATAAACTGCATACGATAGATTAAGTGTCAAATTCAAATGAGAAACATACAATAACATATTTAAACAGAGACATGAAAATCATTCATTATGATGTCCGTGATGACGTGAGGATGTGCCACATGGTCGATCCCATCTTTGTGCTTGCCTATCAGGATTTCTTCTGCCCCGATGTCTCCCCGCTTCTACTTGGTTAGCCTCAGCAGAAAATTGGTGACGCAAATCACCACCTAATAAGTCACCCATATCAGGTATTGCTCCGGATACATTCCAATGCATACCTAATGGGGCATTAGGTGTTGGAATTGAGACATCATGTTGCTGTGAAGGGGTCATAGTAGGCCACGAAAAATTAGGATGTGTTTCCGCAACACCACCGAACGAGTGTTTGCTTGCAGAAGTGTCAGTGTGCTGACCTTTGAAAGGATATTGATACATCTGTGTCGGATACTGAGAAAATGTTGGTGGCGTGTAATACATTTCATGGCCACGCTCCGCCATTTGTGGGGAATATTTTTCCGCTTCAAAAGCATCCCTTCGTCTGCCTATGCCTTGAGTTTCAACACTTGAGTGGAGAACGTGAAACTGTTGTGCTGGAAATTGATGCTCCGTTGCTAGACCATGTGACACAGACTCAGTGATTCTCTCTTGCTCTTCTGATAGAATCGTTATTTTCTCTACATATGGCACGAGATCATCAACTGTCCACGTATTCCTCCCTTGAGGAGACACCATGTATTGTAATATCTCTACAACTTCAGCCTGCAATTATTAGGGTGAGCAAATTAATGGCCATGATTAAAAAAATAATTTGATGTTAAATATTCAAAAAACAAAAACATACCAATGTAGTTGTGTTTTCATTTTTTGGGTCAACAAACATCTTTGTTTTTCTCCTATACTAAACAATGTAGTCGGAGTTAAAGCTCAATAGGTCCTCTTGTCGAGGATAACCGTCGACCCTAAAATCAGCTCGATTGTTCCATTGACTGATCATTGGAGCGAACAGTTGCCCCCAATTTTCATCTTGTTTGTCTTTCAGCGTTATGCCATGAAAATTCAGGGGTTGCGAAGGATACCTTGGAATTGGTTGTTGCATTCCAAATTGTCTCAAAACTCTATTAGGTTGGTGCCACTCAACAACTTGGAAACACATGAGTGGCACCACTACGCACCACGCTACACTTCCAACCAAATAAATTGGAGGCAACGCTGACATAACATTTGCTATGTAAGGCTCCCATAGAAACTGCATATAACAACACAGCTGTTAATTTTCACTGAAATATGACATATTATTTATTATTTAACCAATACATTACGATCTTCTTATCTCATGTCGTTTCATGATATCCAATTTGCGATGAAAAACTATCAGATCATCATTGCCAATATGCTGATTTCCACGTCGCAGTCACCTATAAAATAATATGAGATCATCAGTGCCAACGTGTTACATTATTAATTATTTTCAAATGAAATCTTATTTTTTAAACAACTAACCTGTGTGCGAGTGGTTTATTTTCTATTACGGGATGAGTCCTCTTTGGAGCCAAAGTTATGCATCATTCTCATGCCCACATTTGGATTAAGATGCACATACCTCCGATTGATTTAGTTTTGTAATCGGTGGCACTGCACATCTCTCTATATAAATAAGCAAGCACGGCAGGTCCCCATGGATACGTGCTGCACTCTCTAAAGTCACGTAAAAATTGCAGGTACCTTTGGGAAACTTTGCTACTGCTTTTGTCAACAAATAGGACACCTCCTATGAATCTAAGGATCCATGCACGGGTAAACCTTTCTAGTTGTTGCACGTTACCGTCATGGTTATTTAATTGTGAAAAATGGTGAGCCAACCAACTTAATTTAACCACACTACCTTGAAGTTGACCTTCTTGTGGTCTGACTCCTAACAATTCTTCACATAAATCAGCCCAATCAAGATTTGTTGGACCAATTAATGGTGATCCATCCACACGGAGACCTAATAAAACAGATACATCTTGAAGAGTAATCGTACACTCTCCGCATCTCATGTGAAACATATGTGTTTCGGACCTCCATCTTTCAATCAAGGCACTAATTAATGCCACATTTATTTTTAAGTATCCCATCTTCATAATGTAAAAACCAGATTGCCGAAGTAGAGGAATAATTTCCTATGATATTTCTTCTTGACCTTGATACATGAGGACAACTCGTTTGATGTGTAATTTTTTGTCTTCTTCCCCATTCCAAATATGTTCGAAAACATGCTTAGCTTGCATTCATAAAACGTCACCATCAATTGGACCAAACTTAACTTGTATATTTGATGAACATGACGAGGAAGATACCATTGATATTGCAAAAATAAAATATAATACAATAAATTGACAAAAAAAATTATACATTATTTGTATATAAAATTAAGTACAATTACAAAAATTAAATTAAATATGTATAGCATATAATTAAAATTTGAATAAATAACAAAGTATAAGACTCTTTGAATAACAAAATATATTATACAAATAACGTACCATATATACAAAATTAATACAAACTAACGTACCATATAACTAATGTAGCATACAAAATTTAAATAACATAGTAAAATTTTAATATATTTAAATAATAACTTACAATACATAAAATTAAAACAAATTTAGCATACAAAATTAATAACTTAAAATACCTAAAACTAAAACTAACATAGCATAAAAAAACTCAAACTAAAACTAAACTAATAACTTACAATAACTAAAACTAAAACTAACATATCATATAAAACTAAAATTAACGTAACTTATAAAACTAATAACTAAAATTAACAACTAAAACTGCCATAACATATAAAACTAATAACTAAAACTAATAACTTAATTAACTCGTACCATATAAAACTAAAACTAAACTTATCATATAAAACTAAGACTTAAAACTAACATAACATACAAAACTAATAAATAAAACTAATAACTTAATACGTAAGACTATTTCATTACATATAAACTTTATAATACCTAAAAGAATTAATTTAATTATCAGAACAGAAACAATTAAATAAATAAAATGCAAAAAATATTAACTAACTTACCTAGTTTAAGAGAACTGAAGAAAAGAAGATGAAGAATACAAGGAAACCTTCTCGCCACCAAGAAAAGCGTAACAGCCACGAGGAAGAGATGAATGTGTGCATCTTTCGTTTAGGACAACCTTTTTTATAATTCACCAACCTTATGTCGCCAGGGGTAATGGCGATACCAACTTAACCTGCCAGTCCTGTTGGCGATACCGCTCAAAAAGTTGTGCCCTAGCCTGCCCTAACCTGCTCCTTTGCGTGCTAGACTGCAGCCTGCACCTGCACCCTACACCACCTTGGTCTCGCCATTGCAACTGGCGAGACCCAGTCCATGTCAGCCCTTAAATCGTTGGTTTGACTAGCGATTTCCTCATGCAAGTGTCTCGCTAACACTCCTGTCGATTTCCTCCACGTGTCTGCACAAGGCTTAAATCGCCACGCATGCTGGCGGGATAGGGTTGGGTTTACGTAAAAAAGAGACCCCGTTTGTAAATACTTCTAAAACAGACCCATATTGAGAAAAAGTTTGTAAAAGTAACCCATTTGGGTCAATTTGCCACAAATGGTTACTTAGTATTGAGTGCTAAAACACAACTTAATAAGTAGTAACCAAACCGTACATTAAATGAATGAACTAATTCCACCAAAGGTATAAAAAAAAAAACAACAGCAATATCATTGGGCTCTCATCACCCAGTATAACTAAGATCACAACAACATAAAACCATGCACCTAGATACCATAATTAATGCAAGGACCAGGATTCGCCAACCAAAGTGAGAACAAGTATTGGAAGCCACTCTTCAATCCCGAGAGCCACAACCATGCAACAAACAAGAATTTCTGCCATAGACCCTCCTTGTCAAAAGGTTGATTACGAATAATGCAGTTGTTCCTCATATTCCAAATTGTCCAAACAAAAGCACTCTATACAACATTTTCACCACATCAGTATCACGAAGAAGACAAGATGGATTTTGAGTGTGAAATGTTCCCGAATTGAACATGCTGGGACGTTGCAATACTTGAACCACTGGAAGCATTTCTGCCATAGTGGCTCGATCTCCCGCAAAATAAGAACAAGTGTGCAACATTTTCTTCATGCAACCTACAGAAAACACGACACAATTTAGTTGGGTCAAGAAGAACGTTTCTTCTTTTTAAGTTATCCCGCGTCGGAAGCCAGTTAAGGAGAAGTCTCCAGATCATACATTGAGCTTTCAAAGGAATCTATAAGTCTCACACCTTGGCCAGAAGATTATTCGAAAAGCCCTCCAATCCTCAAGTCATGTAATGCCCCATAAGTTGATTTCACCGAGAAGCAACCATATCTATCTGGTTTTCACTTCCATAAATCTCTCCCTTCTTACTCTAATTTACATGTATCCAACAAAGCTTCCAATGTAGCAAGTTGTTGGATTTCCCATTCGAACCAACATCTTCTCCACCTAAGCCCCCACTTCCAACACCCCCCTCCCACACACCCACATCCTTTAGCAAAACACCTTTTTGTTCTGAATTTAAATATAATCTAGGGAATTTAACGATAAGAATATCCCCTCCCAACCAACAATCCTCCCAAAACATTATCAAGCTACATCACCAATATATTATTCCCTTGTTTTATCAAACTAATTTTCACCATTTTGATCACAACAACACTTTCTCAAATCTCCCCACCAAAAGGAATCACACTTGTCTTCCTCCTCACAAAGTTCCCTCCAACCACTATATTTAGATTCCACAATTTGTTTCCATAAAGAATCATCACTATTGAAAAGTGCCCATTCCACTTTGCAAGAAGAGACACATTAAATAAACCAAGATTATTTTATGCCTAACCCACCCAATACTTTCCCAATTCATCCAAGTAATTTTCTTATTCTCAATAGACATTGATAGCTTGAAAAAAGACAAGTAAAAAAGTAAAAAAGAGGGAATGATGAAAGTACTAACTTAATGAGACACTCTCCCGGCGAAGGACAAGATCTTATGTTTCCAAGCGGACAACTTTGGTTCAAATTTCTTCACAATATTCCTCCACATTTGTTCTTTTATAAGATTAGCACCCATCCGTAAACCTAAATAGGTGAAGGGGAAGGACATCAATCTACAATTTAACAACTCCGCAAAGTCTTCAAGAGTTCCCCTATCAACACCAATAGCTCCAAATGAGCTTTTGTAGAAGTTAACTTTGAGCCTTGAGACAAGTTTGAAGCATCTCAATATACTTTTAATCACAAAAATATTTTATTTCATTGCCTTTCCAAAAAAAAGGGTGTCATCCACATATTAGAGAAGGTTCACATTAACATTGTTCCAACCCACCAAGAACCCCTCAAACATATTCTTCTCAATCGTCACCCTCATCATACAGCTCAGCCCCTTTGCCATAATAGTAAATAGAAAAGGTGCAAGAAGATCCCTTTTGTGGTGCAATCTCCTCCGTTGGGTTTCCATTTACAAGCACAAATATATGTGTAGATATGAGACATTGTCTAATCCAACCCATCCATCTCTCCCCAAAGTCAAGTCTACCGAGCATGTAAAACAAGAAATTTCAAAAAAACAGAATCATAAGCTTTCTCGTAATCCACTTAAAAAATAGTGCACTTTTTTTTTTCTTCTCTTAACTTCTTCCACCACCTCATTTGTTACCTCCACACTATGAATGTTTCTACCTTCCAAGAAGGCGCTTTGCTTTTGATCAATTATTCTTGGCAACACTTTTCAACCTTCTCCCAAGAATCTTTGTCAAGATTTTATACATACATCCAACTAGTGATATAGGATGATACTCTCCAAGATTTTGTGGCTCTTTCACCTTTGGGATCAAAGAAATTAATAAAAGAAGAATTACATCCCATAGGAAAACACCTATTGGAATGAAATTCATCTAAAAATCTCTTTATGTCCCCTTCATTATCTCCCAAAAGGCCTTGATAAATTTAAAATTGAAACCGTCTAGTTGTTGGTTTTTTGAACTTCCACTTTGATCTCTTATGTGAGATGTATAATGCACTAACCTGGAATCATTTTTTATGATTTTGTCGGGACCTGCTAGTAGCCAAAACAATAGCATCCTAAAAAACATCACAGATGTTGAAATTAAAAAAAAAATCACATACATACCAAGGCAGATTCCACAGAAATTCTCAACCGTTATAAATATTAAGGAACGCTAAATACACTTTCTTAAATGTTTATAAATTTTTTTATTTTTAATAACTTAAAAAGTAAGTATTATATCACTTTTTCTATTACACATTAAAAAATAATTTATTTTCTTATAAAAAATCCAAAGCATTTGACATGAAGTAAACAGGTAATCATCATTCTCTAATAAGACCCCTTATTCTATAAATAATCTATAATTATATATAAAAAATATAATATTTTGGTGTACACATTTTTATATCCATCTTATTCTTATAATTACATCCATGTAAGTTACTGTTTTATTAATATAGTTATCTTCACAAATCATCCACTAATTTTTATTATCTTTCTTTTATTAAAAAAACAAAAAAAAAACAGTTAGACCTATATCTGTTTTTCCTTCTTAATAATAATAATAAGAAGAAGAAGAAGAAGAAGGAGGTTAAATTACTCATTTGGTCCTTATAATTTCATGATTCTTATTTTTTTAGTCCTTATAATTTACATTTTAATTCTCTTTTAGTCCCTATAGTTTTGAAAGTGGTTTTTTTAGTCTTCATAATTTGTATTTTAATTCTCTTTTAGTCCCTATAGTTTGAATGTGATATTTTTAGTCCCTATAACTTGTATTTTAATTATCTTTTAGTCCTTACTACAAAATAAAAATATAAAAATAATTAGTTACAAATTGGTTATAAATTATCAATTATTTTTTATTACAAATTATCTTACGATAAATTAGTTATGAATTATTTGCTAATATTTTTGTAGTTAATTGTAATTGATAATATTACTCATATTTTAATAGTAAAAACTAAAATAGAATTAAAATATAAAGTATAGAGACTAAAAATATCACTTTTAAACTATAAGGATTAAAAGAAAATTTAAATACAAATTATAAAGATTAAAAAAACCACTTTCAAAACTATAAGACTAAAAAAATCACTTTCAAACGATAGAAAACAAAAAAGTAAGAATCGTGAAATTATAGGAAGTAAATGAGTAATTTAACCTAATAATAATAATAATAATAATAATAATACCCCTATTATATGAAATTATAATTATTATTCTCAAAGCTTATTCCAGAATTTTGACCTCCATTCATGAGGGGACGGGACACAATTAGGTAAATAAAAAATATACCTCGTCTCATATATATGTGGTTTAAGATAATACACACATCTTAAAAAAATCGATTATATTAATTATCAAAATTTCAAGATAAAATAAGCTTATTTGGCTCAAATATTCTTATTCTATAAATGTATTGCAGTACTCTTTCTTTTTACCTGTCGTTTAAGTTTTTATTACCGAAATAAAAAAATGTAATAAACTTTATTGCTCCTAAGAAAATAGTTGACAAAATAGTTATCAAATTTTTTATTTATACTTTACAATAAACTCATATACCATTGCTTTTCATTTTCACTTTCAATATAAATATGTAAATTAATTAAATGTTATATATGAGAGAAGTAAGAATATAACTAAAAAAATGTTATATTAAATTTTGAAAGTCTCGTCTCGATAAGATTTTTATTAATGTTGTATCTTAAACTTTAAAAATAATAAATAAATACAAACAAAATTTTTCTGCATGACCACACTTAAAAAATAAAATAATTACTAGTTAATACTTTTTTTAATCCGTAATTACTAATACTGTTTTTGATATTTTAAAGTGATGAGATATATTTTGCATATCGAAGGAGATGAAAGAGTAAATGGAAAATCATTTAGAAAAACAAATTAAAGAAGGCAAAAATAGGAACATGCCTGAGCAGTGTAACTGATATACTTGAGTGCTTCAATTCTCATAGCTGGACACTATTGTGTTACTAACACCAGCGCTCCAGTATGACCACCAAGGAACACCTTCACCATCATCACTCTCACTCCACCATCTGTCCATAATTCACATTTATATTAGAGAAAATAGGCTATGGTTTTGCTTGTAAATTAATTTTTACCATGTAATCTAATCATAAATTACTATATGGTTAAGTTTGTTAATTTTATTAATTAATTTTTGTCAAAGGTCGTGAGTGCATATAAGATAAATATTCTCCTTCTAACATAATTTATTTTATATTGAAGACTAACATTCCAACCTTGAACTACTTAATTAACTGATACAAGTCGATAATTATTTGTATCAACCAATATTGATAGTTGTACACATATTACTCAATAATTTTTACTAAAATTTGTTTTGGTGACCCAACTTTAAATTAGAAGGAGAAGTAGCTAAAAGTAAGTTGGGGTGAACACACTCTAAGTACATGTATTAATTAAGTGATCCACCTAAGGAAGGTATGAGTACCTCTTAAATATATAGACATGGTAGAATTTACCTTTAAACTTTTGTATTGCTTTGATTTAATTTTAAAGTGTATATTTATATAATAAATATAAACAAATCAATATTTTAGTTTGTGTAATGCATAATTAAAATATTCATTTTTATATAATTGAATTTATAATAAATAAATATTTTGAACAGATACAATACATTCTGGATTTAAGATAAACAATTTATATTTTATATAATAAAGATAAAGATAAAAATGATAAATTGAAAGAAATAAAGATAAAAATGATAGATTGAAAGAAATAAACAACTAAGAAAATTAAGTATACAAGAAAAAGGAACAATGGATTGAGATGATCCATAATTGTCATATATTTTTATATTTTATAGTTATGACGGGATAATTATGTGGTATTTTTTATGTTTTTGAACTTTGTTTATGTGTTTTCTAGTTAAGTTTTTGAATAAAAATTTAGTTTGTTTAGAATTTTTTAATTTTTTACTTTTTATGCTTGATCTTGGGTTGTTGGTTTGTGTTTTTTAAGAAATTTGATGAAAGACCATTTGGAGAAGAGTTGAAAAACTTTGACACCATTTTGGAAGAAAAAAGAGAGAAATTTGAGATTTTACCGCCAAGGCTTAAGCCTACCACATTGGTGCTACTTAAGCCCAACTCTAGAAGAAAAACAAGGATGCTAGTGCCTAGGCTTAAGCGTATTTTAGGGTGGCTTAAGTGGAAAAAAAGGAGACTATTATCTTGGCTTAAGCTACTACTTTAGTGTAACTTAAGTTTAACTTTGAGTTGAAAATTGTGAGCTATTGTCTAGGCTTAAGTCTGCCACTTTGGGGCAATTTAAGCTTGACCCTAGAACACATGTTTATTTGCTCGAACTTAAGCCTGGAATTTTGGTGAGAGTTAATCATACTTGCTGAGATTTAAAAGTCCATTTAAAAGAAAAGTCCAATGGATATAAAAGACTCTTAAATTAGAGTTGAGAATTTCTTGGTGCGTTTTAAAAGAACCAAATAATAAAGGAAATACTTGAGGTGATATCTAGAAATTCTTCTTCATCTTTTTCTTCAAAAGAATTGATTGATAATGTAAATTTTTAAGAATCAAGTTACCATTTTGTTAATTTTAGGAACTATTTTAACTTATATCATTGCAATTCAAAGGCTAAATTACTAATTCACTCAAGAAAAAATCATTAGGTACATCTCCGTGCACTAAAATCCTTGTACTTGTTTAAGATCCAAAATTTTAAATCTTATAGAAGCTAGACAAAAATTTCTAATATTTGAAACCGCTCTAAATATTTAGACTTAATACCAAGAATCTTCTAAAAGCCTAAATCACTAGAAATTTTCTCAAGCCCAAAGTTTTAAACATCAAGGAAAAAAAGATAAAGACAAGTTTATTTTTAACAAAAATCTAAAATTCTTGAAAAAAAATTCAGAAGTTAGAAACCGGAATCTTTTTCTTAGTTTATAAAAAAATATAATTTCAAAAATAATTGTGAACGATAATACTAATAATTGTTAAAAATATTAATATTAGATCTTTTGTAATTGAAGATTAAAAAACTTTGACTCATCAAGTGAGAGTATAATCGCTCTCGTTAGTCCCAACTTTTATCTTAGTATGAACTATGAAGTATCTCTCTGTTGTCTAGCTGTTCTCGCTTTGACTCTTTCTCTCTCTTTCACTCCCCTACCCTCTTTTTACTCTCAAATAATTTTTTTAAATTAATGAAAAATAAAAATTTCAAAATAACTTTTAAGCCAGAAAAAAAAGGTAAAGTAATTAAACGTACTCTAAGATTATTACCTGAAGCTAAAAGAAAAGCAATGCATATAAATCCCAAAAAAGAGCTTAGACTGATAGTTCTGGTAGCCATTATATTATTGTTCTGCAAAGATAAACTTGTATTCTCGTATATTTTTTTGGACTTATATGTTAAAAAAAAAAAAAAAAAAAAAAAACTGCATTACATTTATTTGAAATGAATCACCTGACTATAAACGTTAATTGCATTCCCGTAAGTTTATTTAATTTTGAAGAGTTTTTGGTCATTTAATATACATACATATAAAACATAACTGCTTTCCTTGCACTTTCAACTGTACGTAGAGCATCCAGTTCCTTTAATATACGTACATATTAACTATAGACAACTAAATTTTTAATTTTCACTATTCATGTATATGACTTATATTTAAAATTTTCACATTCTTAAAAGGCAAATCATTCTTATTGGGTATGAGTATTACTTTATTTTTTAAAACGGAAACGGGCATATAATTATCTGTCCCATACTCGTCTCCGTTCCATCACCTTTTTTACATTTTTTTAAAAACACACACATATTATATATATATATATATATATATATATATATATATATATTACACTTTTTTTAACAATACAAATTAATTAGTTGATAGTTAAATAACTTTAATTCTAATAATAATTTTATTGTTTAATATTTATATAATTCTTTCAAAAAAATATTATTAATATTTATACAATAGTAATACATAATAAATATTTTGAAATTAAACTTATTAAATATATATTTACTGGAAATAAATTTAAATTATTTTCTTAATAATATAGTAAATAAAATATATTTTTTTAAAATTTTTATTTATTGCATAAATACTATGTAACTAGGTATGACAAAAAACTTAAACTCACTAGAATTCATCCGAATTCGCCTTGACTTTGACGAAAATTATTCATTTTGACTGGATATGAGTACGAATATTATTTACTACAAAATATTTTTTGACTTTAGCTTTAATAATTTAATATATAATGATTCTATTAGTTAATTTTTATATAATAGTGTTGATTTTTTAAAATAAATACATTATAATATAAAAATTAACTTTTGAAATAAGATTTATTAAGATAGAACATGTTAAGTCCGGATTGTCCAATATGTTATAACTGGACGATCCATTCATACCCAATGTTTTTATGATAATAATGATATAAATTATTGATGATCTAATGGTTTATTCTTAACTGAAACATGACTTACTATATATGAACTCACATGGTAAAACAATCATATCTTATTGCATTTATTAGTAATCGTCCAATGATTATAGGAACTTGTTTTTATTAAGTACAATCTAGTGTCCAATGCGCTATTATAAATAAGTGTGCAATCATTTGTTAAAATCAGTGTGTATACACTCTGTCCTTCTATACATGTTGAAAGGACTTCTTCACTTATACAAATTACTTTATATTAAGGATAAGTGATGTCCAACCTTATACTAGATTCATGTTAACCAAAAAGGATAGTGTGCGTATTAACATTCCTATGAATTCACTTTGTCTCCCTTATTTGAATTATTAACATTTGAATTTCAAGTGTACAGGGACAAAATAGAAGAAAATATATTTCAGTCGTTATAGTACAAGTTGCAGAAGAAAAACACATGTGTTTGTTTGTACTATTTCTCTCTCCTCAAGAAAGCAACATAATGCGCACAACCAATTGTGAGGCAATGATCACTTTAAGGAAGGCTCTAATCCCATAACGAATTTCTTCATTGAAGTCTATAAAAAACAACTCAAGTTTTGCAATCACTATGAAAAAGAGAAAACGAGCAAAAGATACATTGAAGTTTTAAAACTCTTCCAATACATTGGGCAATATATTCCTATGCCTTAAAGTGTTATCCTTTGCTTAGCAAAGTCATTTTATTGTATAATGCTTAAGTGTTTATCCATTTTTTGAGTGTTTTGAATTTGTGCATTCGTTATCAAATCATTTGTTGTTTATGAAAGGCAAGAATGACTTAGTGTTAAGCAATACTTGAGTGTTCTTAGATTCAGGGAGAGTCTAAGGGTGCGCCCAAAGTGACCTTGAGAATAATGTTGTAGCCTGGAGTGACAAGATGAAATACTTGTTTGTAATTAAACTTTGATTAGTAGAACCCTTCAAAAGATTGTGAAGGGGAATTGGACATAATTCAAGTTAAGTGAACTAGTATAAACTTAAGTATTTCTACTTTACTTTTAAGTTATTTAACTTGTATTCTCTTGTGAGTATCTAGTGACACTTAGACATACATTTGCATCTGATAACCTGTAAAAATACCCTTTCTACAAAGTTGGACAATAGTCTGAACAATTTTTTGAACAAAGCTGTTTTTCTATTCATTGGACAATACATTTGAAACTCTATTTTATTATACTTGTTAGAGAAAATCATATCTTATGCAAAAAGTCTTTTATATTTATTTAACATGCTATTCAATTCCCATTCTATAGTGATATTTGTTATGTTAGATCGAGCAATCATTGGATTTAGATCTAGAAATGAGTTTAAATCCAATGATCTCCTTATTAATGCTTATGCTTAGAGCAAATTCCTCTATTAACATCCCCTAAGGGATTAGGGATTTAGTGGTGGAATTTGATCTCAATTGTCTAAGGAACTAGGAACTGATGAACTTGTGTGCATAGAGATATATTGAATGAGTGTATGAGCTAATGTTGATTTTGTTATATGCTTATGATACATGAGGAAGGGTATCTCATGAAGTCCAACCTCGACAACATTTACTTTATCGTTCATCAACTGTTTTACTGTATATTACATGTTTGATAAAAATCATAAACAAGTTTTCTTCATTTATTTACTTTTAAATTTTCTGTTATTGAATTTCATGTTTAAGTAGTGTTAGTTTTCAATCAAAATCATCTTTAAAATCCTCATTCTTTGTTTGTTCGTCTTAGTTAACAATTTGTGAACAAGTTTTGAACGAGTTTTTTTATTCTTTATTCAAATCTTATCATTTATCTTGTTATCTTTTTCATCAACTATATAATTTTAAATGTTTTCTAAAAATTCGCGAAGTCTTTTAAAATCTTGTAAATTTATAAAATAAAATAATTTCAAATCTTTATGAATTTGTATGTAATAAATTTTTCAAAATTCAAACTATGATATTTTAATAACAAAAGTCTTAAGTCATTATATTTCTAAAATGTTTTTAAAATCCTCAAGGTTTTTTTATGTCAAAATTATCTTTTAAAATCTTAATCCAATACAACCCCTAAATAATTTTTTTTTTTACTAAACTTACTAGTTTCAAACAAACATGTTTATGAAACTAAATGATTAAACACAAGTAGTTAATGTGTTGAAGTTAAGATTGAATCGCTCAGATAATACTTAAGTGATCCTTAATGAAAACAATTTTTGGTTGTTAGACTTTATTTACCTCCCAGTTGAACTCTAGATTAGTCATGATCTCTTTTTTCTAATAAATCGGAGGATTAAGACCAAAAAAACATATATATTCATGGGAATGATATTCCTACGCATAATAATAAATTTTCTGAAACAAACGTTCTCTTATATCTTTCTTTATGTTATTTAATTTTATTAAATGTAATTTTAAATGTTAATAAATTTGAATTTGTAATTTTTGAAAGTGAGGTAATCTTTGTACATTTTTTTTCTTCTCATTTTCTGACACACTTAATATTTTTATACCAAATTAGATTAATATTTATAATTAATTATTTATTCGAAGGATTTTTTTACATTTTTACTAATTAACACTCAAGCATTTTCAAATATTAAGCATAATCAAAGGTTTACACGTTATAGAAATGGACCATTTAGTAAAGAAAATTTCCTAGATTTTTCAAGAGTCTTGTATCTCACGGTTGAACATTGGTTATGAAATGTCCTATCCTAATTTGGATGTTATGTAGCATTAGGGTATAGGAGTCTAAGGTAGGAGACAATCCAATATTTAGTTGTCATAACTCATACGTGGTCAGCTTGCATTTGCTTACTTCATTATTTGTTTGGCAGCTTCCAATGCACTTATCCAGATCAATTTCTTCCAACCTTCTTTTGCATCTTTTATTCTCTATTTTTTGACTTTTTGCACAAAACAATTCTATCCTCATTTTTTTTTCTCTTAGGTTGCAAGCCACTCAATTTGTGCTTGACCATTTTGCCCTACATAATTATCATATGCTAATATCTCATCCTGGCTTAATTATGCTTACGCACTGCTCCTATTTTGTAGTATCTTTTCAAATTTGATAGAAAAAAGAGAAGGAACGATAAAATAAAATAAATGCAACTCGTGTTTTAATCTTTTCAAATTTGATAGAAAAAAGAATCAAAGGTTCTTCATACCATATAATAAGACAAATTTGGAGTACTATTTTATTTTTTATTAACAGCATTTATGTCATTTTTTCCACTTTCTATACAACCAAATGATGTACATTTTTTCAAATGATGTACATTCAAAGAATCAAAGTAATTTTTTTTTACTTTTTTTTTATTTTTTAGAAAAAAGAATCAAAGGTTCTTCATACCATATAATAAGACAAATTTGGAGTACTATTTTATTTTTTATTAACAGCATTTATGTCATTTTTTCCACTATCCACTTTCTATACAACCATATAATAATGCCAATTGTGTGAGAAACGATCACAAACATAGAGGTAATATTGTCCCTTAATCCATAATATTGTTCTTTAATTAAGATTCGAATATTGATTGATCACTGCATATACAATAAATTGTATTAATAAAAAAAAAATACTCTTCTCGTGTTCATGATTCTGGTAAATAATAATAATAATAAGCTTCCAACGAAAATAGTGTCATATCAATATCATAATTAAAAAAAAAAGGGCAATACTGTAAATGCATAATGTGAAAAACCCGTCGTGAGAGGGCATTGAGACCCCACGCGCTTCCCGTGTCTTTTCTTTAACAAGACTTGGCTTCGACTTCAACTTCAATCGCGCAATGTCTTATGTCATTCACATGTACTTTCTCCTCTCTTTCCGTTCCCTCTTTTTTTCCTTTCTTGTCAACCAATATTTAATTCCTTTTTCTTCAAGCATTTCAATTGCAATTTGCAAACTTTAAACCAAAACCCACATAAGAAAATATAAAAAAGAGCATTACTTTTTTAATTTCTCCTTCTTTTATGCAACCAGAAGTGTAGTGTGTTGTGTGTGACTAGGTTTCTGCCAGCCCTGGGGATAATGGGTAATTGTCTAGATTCTTCAGCTAAAGTAGAAGCAGCTCACAGTTCCAGAACCCCTTCTGGTACTTTTTTTTTTGTTTTGTTTCTTTTTGCTTTTCTGTCAGCAATTCTTTATTTGTCAATGCAACAATATTGTTTCTAAGATTCTAAATTGTGATCGGGGTCGCGATTTCATCGTGATCCTTTAACATAATAGAAAATTGCAGATTAATACGGCCGATGTAGCCATAATTGTAATTGTGATACCGTTGCGGTCGTGACGGAAAGCATGGTTGTGAATATTTTTAAAAAACTAGTGTTTCTATGTTTTGAATGGGTGTACGTGATGTGCCTAGGTGCATGTTTGACTTTGTCATTTGTAAATATTGCTTCTTTTTTTTTTTTCAACCAAGGATTTTAAAGCTATGGGTTTGATGGTGTTGTAGATTGTGAATTCTTGGTGGGTTTTTTAAGCTTTCTTGTCTCCTTTTTGTTTTTGGATGCTGCAAGCTTGGTTTGTTCTGGTTGGTGAATTACTTGATAGCATTCAATCCATTAACCTTGTAGTTAACCTAAGTTAGTGAAAACTTATACAATGCTCGAGTTTGGACTATAACTAAACTAAGTAACGCTTTGGCTCTTTTCTTGTAGTCCTTTTAGATGTGAAAAGAGCAGGGAAAACTGAAAAGCATAGGAGTCCTAATAAGTGATAATGAAAAGTTTTGTTGTAACATATAAAGTATTTGTTCAAAATTTGCCTAAATGGGTTGAGTGTAGTTGGTTGAGTTTTAAGGTTACATTGACATGTTCCTTCCTTTGTGAAATTCTAGCATATGTGGGACTAACTCTTTTCCTCTCTTGCCTGCATCAGGAATTTCAAAAACTAGTCCTTCATCTGTTCCTTCCAACTTATCTATTCTGTCATATAGTGAAGCAAGTGATTTCTCAAATCTTCCCACACCGAGGTCCGAGGGTGAAATCTTGTCTTCCCCAAATCTTAAGGCCTTTACCTTTAACGAGCTAAAGAATGCCACCAGGAACTTTCGCCCCGACAGCCTTCTTGGTGAAGGAGGATTTGGTTTTGTTTACAAGGGGTGGATTGATGAACACACACTTACAGCTTCAAAACCTGGATCAGGAATGGTTGTTGCTGTTAAGAAACTCAAGCCTGAAGGGTTACAGGGTCATAAGGAGTGGCTGGTAAGTATTTTGTTTCCATTTCGAAGCCTAAGGTGGCTTAAGCATACTTTACATTACACCCCTTCCCCTGCCCCTAAGAAATGTATATACTTTTTTGGATTTTACTGATGGTCTAATTAGTGAAGCTTTAATCATTTTCTAGACTGAAGTGGACTACCTTGGACAACTTCACCATCAGAATCTGGTAAAATTGATTGGATATTGCGTGGAGGGAGAGAATCGGCTGTTGGTATATGAGTTTATGTCCAAAGGGAGCTTAGAGAATCATCTGTTTAGAAGTATGTTACTATAACCATTACACTGTTGTCTTGTAATATTAGTTTACTAAGCTATTACCTGTCATCAAAGAAACTCACAGAATAATAGAGATATCAACAAAGATAGCTGGTTCCTTAAGAGTGATCTTCTTTGTTGTTAACATATTTGAGTATGATTTGATAATTAATGCACTTTGGAAAATGACATTATTCCATTACAGTAGTTTGCATTGTGATTGATGGGTTCGTTATATGTGACAGGAGGACCACAACCTCTTTCTTGGTCAGTGAGGATGAAAGTAGCCATTGGTGCTGCCAGAGGACTTTCTTTTCTTCATAATGCCAAATCACAAGTTATATACCGTGATTTTAAAGCATCCAATATCCTACTAGACGCAGTAAGATCAACGAGGATAAAAATAATGTATTAATTTCTTCATTATTGTTGTATCATGAAAAATAATTTCTTATCATGCATTTGATTACAGGAGTTCAATGCTAAACTCTCTGATTTTGGCTTAGCAAAGGCTGGCCCTACGGGTGATAGAACTCATGTCTCTACTCAAGTCATGGGAACTCAAGGATACGCAGCACCTGAATATGTTGCAACAGGTATACCTTAGCTTTGTGTAAACTCTTGTTACCTTGCATTGTCTCTAGTAAATGGTTAATGGCCTGTAATCATTTATGTTTATTTGAACATGCTATAGTTCTAGTCAATTGTATGAGAGCCTACACATTGAATTGAACCACACTTCAGTTTCTTCTGCATATGTAAACCATAAATGTCTGATATGGCCTGTCACACATATACTAATCATGTGTTTTTGTTGAAACAAGCGAATATGTGTCACAATTTTTAGATTCAATATGTTTGCTCCAAGCACTGCTCCTTAAGATAGAATTCAGAAGCTAACTACTTTCACTTGTCTCATTTTAAGCAAACCACCATACTAAAGCTCCAATTCATTAACAGGTCGGCTGACAGCTAAAAGTGATGTATACAGCTTTGGGGTTGTGTTGCTTGAACTATTGTCCGGTAGACGTGCCGTTGACAGATCAAAAGCCGGTGAAGAGCAGAATCTAGTAGAATGGGCAAAACCATATTTGGGTGACAAAAGAAGACTATTTCGGATTATGGACACCAAGTTGGGTGGCCAATACCCACAAAAAGGAGCCTACATGGCTGCCACTCTTGCTCTAAAATGCCTTAATCGCGAAGCTAAGGCAAGGCCTCCAATGACAGAGGTTTTAGAAACCCTTGAACTGATTGCAACCTCAAAACCTGCAGGAAGAAACTGCCAATTAGAACAAAAGAGAGTCCATGCTCCTGACAGAAAGTCTAGTGTGCAAAAAGGGTCCCATTTGAATCATACTCCTACTGCATTCCCATAATCTGCTTGCGTACTCTAAATTTTGAACATCTGTATATACATTCCTTATTTTTATAAGGTTGGTTTTTACAAGGAGAAATGCTAGGAACACACTATTTTGAACACTTCCTCTCTTGTTTGTTGAAATTTATTGAAGATGACAAAATTTTGTTGGTCCTACATGATGTTTAATGATCTTTTCTCTTGATTTTGTTGTTTTTAATCAATTTTAACCAATTAGAGATAATGCATTTGAAGGAGTGTGGTAGAAAGTGTGTTCCTAGCACTCCTCTTTGACAAGATATAATGTGGCATGTACATGTACTTAGATGAAATTTCAACTGAATATTAGCACATTATTTCCCCAAACTATAGAAGTTCCGCAAAGCAGTATTCTGCATGTTCATTTTTTGGTTGATTATGGCTATTGAGATATTTGTACAACTGTTATGTACACATTGTTAGCCAAGAGTTGCATTAAAACTGTTCACATCATTTGTTTTTGCATGGACTGAAGTTCATAAGAAATCAATCATTAGTAATATAGTATGTGAAGACCAAGAGGGACACTGTGAACGAGCCATGTTAAAATCAGTCAGATGCTCCCATGTAATATATGATTATGCAGTCCAAAATGATCTGTTAGTGTATCATTATTAATTTATTATAGAACTATAATATTTATATAAATATTTTAATTTTCGTTAAATAAAATTATTATACCAGCAGAAGTTAGTATAATTCAAACTGTTAGTATTACACGACTTTTTTTTTAGAATAATTAAGACAAAGCTAGTTTGTAAAAGAACATGATTAAGTGAAGGCAATACAAAATGTTGAAACAAAGTCAGTTGACATTCAGAAACTGGAATAATAACATAGAAAGCACATTGAGCCACAAGATGAGAGTAATATGGTAATAAAAATCATTAAAAGATAAATAAAGTGACTGAATTAATAATAATAATAATAATAATAATAATAATAATAATAATAATAATAATAATAATCCAACTCATCCAAATTCTAGTTCAAAGGAGAAATATTACTTGTCTAACAGGAAATATTTTGATAATATCCTTGATTATAAGACATCTTATTATCAATATGTCATTAATTTCAATGGATTTAATTTCAATTTTTTTAAAATAAGTTCTCATATTTAAGTTTTAAGATAAAATGAAAGTGGCTAAAAAGGTATAAAATAATAGTTAATTAAATTTCTTGATGAATATTAGTTATTGGTAAAAATAATAAATTAATATTTTATACAAATAATATGATGATCCATTAAATAGATCTTACTATCACAGCCGCTTCATGACTAAGACTAAATATGTAGAGTGCAAGGTTTACAAGGATGAATATCTATAGATGGTCCAAACTAAGATTAAATAGACTCTTATACTTTCTTGAAAATAAATTGAGCCTAATCCAATCCTAAGTAATAACTCAAGCGTAGAAAATGCTCCAAAACTTATAAACAATACATTAAATTTAATAACTTAAGGGTAGAAAATTGTCCAAAACTTATAAAGAATACATTAAATCTTTTTTTTTTGACCAAAATGAGTCATCTTGTATGTGTGAGAAATGAAATAAAAAAGGCGACAAAATATTTTTAATGAAATAACCCAGTTTTTAGAGAGAAAATTAAGTAGGACGTTGATATATATATTTTTTAAGGAAAAAATATTCTTTGACACATGTTGGAGTGTACTGTGTACATACCCTATTCAACAAGAGAAAGATAAGAAATGAAGAGAAAAAACTGAGATTAAATGATGGGTGATATAATAACAAAAAGAAAGAAAAATTAAAAGTATAAGGATAAAGAAAATGTGTAAGAAGAAAGGGATTGAAGGCATCAACATTTTTTTAAAATGAAAAAAATGACAAAAGTTTACACATCAATATCATATGTTTCCAACTTAACCACACTTAAAATTTCGTAATCTCTCAAGTGTCAAGTGACACCCAAAGCTCCCCCAAACACTTCAGTATGGACTAGTTAAATTGGACCTAAACAAAGTCTTCAATGAAGCGTTAAGAGGAACTCTAGGGGACACCTGACATAATACAGTCTTTTCAAGTGCTTCAATGCTTCTATGGCTTCTTGGTGTTGCAACATACGTTAACCTGTTATATTTATAGTGATTTTCTCTTGTTGCAACCAAGCCAATGTTGTTTGATTTCAGCAAAGAGATACCATGGCAAGGCAGAGGACTCTGGCTGAAACTGAACCTAGACTTGCCTAGAGTCTAGATAAAAAATTAAAAAGTGTGACCAACAGAGAATCTGTTCAGAGAAGTATCACAGTTTGCCTTTTTCTCAGTGTGTCTATTTGACACATACTCAACTTGCACCCAAATATACCATGCAATGTACTCTAATATACCTTTCTTTTAATTTTAGTCTTTTTTAAAAATTGTTTTTTTTTTTAAATACTTATAACATTCAACTTTTTTGTGTGTTAATATCTGCTATTACTTAATTACCGAGATGACTAAAAAGTTAGAAATTCAAATAAAAAATATATATTATAAAAACTGAAACAAAAACGATATTTGATTTTTTTTGTGAAATAACGTTACTTTATTAATTACCAAATGATGTCGTCGCTTTGTTACCAAATGGTGTCGTTTTTTTTTAAACTTTTTTTGGGAAATGTTAGCATGTCTCTACACATTTAACATATTCATAAAATACATAAAAATTAAAAATTAAAAAATATAATGATAAAGTACATGAAAAAAATCGCATGATAAAATTTGCGAAATCATTATTGACAATTCAACTTCTTTTAGTTTTTTTTTTTATCATAGGGCCACCATATAAATCATTATAATTGAAGACTGATACAAAACAAGTATTCGGGCCACAGTATTATTCCCCCCGCCTTTTCTTTTATAAGGCGCACATCCTATAATTTTTTCTCTTTATTCATCAAATTCTGCTGAAAGTTGAATTGTCAATGCTCAAGAGTCAAGATTCTAGCAATTTTTTGCATCAAGTAATTAAGGAAATTTGTATGAAGACGGGAAGCCACGTCTAAGAGGAAATGGGCTAGCTAGCTTTACCTGATGGATTTGATTCCAGCATGAAACAGTTGGAATATGGTTCATTTGGAAAAGTTTGACATGGATGGGTCATCAGAAATGCTCACGATGAGGCATTTTCAATGTCATTCTTCATGCCGTTCTTTCCCCCAATCCTGACCAGATTCAACCTGGAAAGCTTGTATGTTCAAATGCACTTCTCAAAAGGCTTTTCAATGGTCCAAATTCTTCATGCATGAGTATGGAGAGTTTTTGTATAAATATTGGGTTTTTCTGCCCATTCCATTGCTTCATCATTGAAGCAAAATATGAAAACACAAAAGATATATTAAGAGTTAGGTCAGCTGTCCCCTAGAATTTCCCGGAACACTTCATTGGGGCTATATATATATATATATGTATATATATCCTACTAAAGTGTTTGGGGAACTTTGGGGTTAACAAGATTTTAAATTGTAATAATAATTATTATTTCATTATCATCATTAATATTGTAGAAAATTGCTAACAAATGTAGTTTATGTGATTGTAATTAATGTTGTAATATCATCACATAAATCCAAAAATCATTTTGTTGCAGTTGTGGACTAATTACAAAAAAAGATTTTTAAAATTGAATTTTTTACACTTTCAAAGACGATTTTGAGTCGTTTTTGAATTTGTTTTCGTGAAAAGTCAATACTTTTGACGGTAATTTTTAAACCGTCCAAATTTTTACATTGGTTTTCATGACAATCGTCTTAATTTTTTTTTGTTTTAAAAATGTAAAAAATTGATATGTGGTGCTGCAATGTTCTTTAAATTTATTTTGAAAATGCTCAACCCATTTGTAGAATTTATAGCCAAAGTGCAAATGAACTTGTGTTTTATGTGAGCTTTAATTATATTAGGATATAAAGATGTCAAATTTTTGTAAATGGTTGAATTCTTTAAGTATGTTGACAAAGATTTGATTCTTCAACCATGTGCATGGAGAAGATTTTATAAAGGGAAAAAAGACTTGTGTTTTATGTGAGCTTTTTCTTTTTGCAATGAGCAGAATGATTTCTAATTTTATGCGTTCACAATTTTCTGGTTTACATTTTAATTGATAGCTTAATTAAATTTTACTTTTATTTTCCCAAAATCCAAAATAACTATTTTTTTCCTAATGCTCATTTTAATATAGATAAGTAACATGCATTTTTAAATTTTTTTTTTAAAGGTATCACATACTTTCTTTTTTTGAGGCTAGACATCACATACTTGCACAGTATTACAAATAGTGAATGTTATATGACATGGTCATTTGACCTTAGTTAAAGACATAAGTGGTTAACAAGTGTCGTATAATAGCTAAAAGGGTTAAATTATTTTTCATATTTATAATATATTTCTTTTTTAATTTATTATCTAAATTATTATTTTTTATTTAACTATCTGATATTTTTAAATTTTTATTTTTGTTATCTATCGTGTTAGAATCTGGGGATAGTAAATTGGACGAACTTGATTTATTTTTTATTTATTAAAACCAGGATCAGTATTGAGTATAATTTGCACCCAGTTTACTGATTGAAATTGTAGCCATGCAATTTTTGCATAGGATATCTGATGGTCCATATTTACTTATGCCCAGTACATACCTTGCGGCTTACCCACCGTAACCTCCCTCTTACAATGTATAAGACTTAAGTACTACATAGGAAATATGAAGTTCTAGTGTGGGATTTATAAGGCCTTCGACTCTCTAACCACAGTAACTAGCTTTTGTAATGTGATTCTCGTGAGATTCTTATCACTTTTCTTCTTCAAACTTTGTCCAAGGAACTCTATACACAAAGGAATAATATAATAACAAATATTAACTATTAATTTGATATTAAAATTTTGAGAAGACCAAACAAATGTTTTAAAGTTTTTTCAGACTAATTTGGTGACAAAAAAATTAGACTAATGTGATGTTACCTCAATCTTTAAAGATTGAACTGAAAATTCTCACATAATTTTAGTTTTGTAATTTCAAACTTACTCTTTTGGGTTGCTTGGACAAGAATTTATCAAACAATTTGTTAGCACTTCATAGTCAGTAACCCATACACCAGCATCTAATCAACACCTTAACAATCTACTAATGTTGTACATGTGAGAAAATATATGGGACTGCAGAAGAACAGTAAGTTCTTTTAAGGAAAATATCAACTTAGATTAAACAAACTATTAGGCAAGAGGTTTACTCTTCTTGAGTAAATTATCTTCACATGATAGTCATTGGGAACTAAAGGTCGAAGCTCCCCCTCTCTACAGCAAGTAGAATCAATTAATTAAACATTTACACCATGTTATGCAGGGCAAGAAAGATAGGTCACCAAAGAGCAAAAAAATTATGACATCACGGTACAAAGTGCAGTGGTCCAAACAAAATACTTACAATCTCTCAGCAAACTGAGGAAATAAGGTGTTTCCACCCGTTAATATGATGCTGCAAAAAAATGCACACATGGGTTGAAAAATGAGTGTGTCGAAATAAGGAAAATGCATATATCCACATAAGGCGACCATCAATTCAAATGCACTGAAGTCTGAACTAGTTACCTTTCGTAGAGTACAGAATGGAGATGTGGATGGCACGCATTAACAGCTCGCACAATGCATTTCGCTAGCCCTGCCTGGTTCCTTACTGCAAGCCATTTTGCTCAGCATTTTGCAGAAAAAAGAAAAACCAATTAGTAAGGGCAAACAATTAAATTTGACTAAGATCCTCATTTACAGTCACTTAAATTCATCAACCAAAGAATTAACCAAAATTAATGTTGTATTGACAGACCCAAATCAGCAGGACGGAAGATCATCTCTGGCACAAAAAACAGCTCATTTGTCAATTCAAACTCCTAAAGATCACAAAGTGAAAATATAACATTAAAATCATTGACACAAATGAATGGCACATAACAAGAGATGCTCGGTAATACATTTTTTGTCAAATCAACTTTCTTCCTGTCCTCCTACTGTTCAGCAACTTCCGGGCAATTCATATCCCCCATGCAAGATACTGTCGTGCCTGATCTGGATACTTAACATAACAGACCCCTTTGTGTGTGTGACCCCATCCGGAAGCACATAGGTGCACCTGAATAGATTCTCTTTCCCACTCTTCCTATAAAAACACACCTAAAATCTTTTTCTCAGGTCACAGTATAATGTAATCCTAATGAAGCAACACAGAATAACAAAACAAAATGTACATACCTAAGAGTTAGTGCTTGTTTGGTTTCACATTGAGTCGTCTAAAATCACTTGAAATGTCAGTTAACATGATCCTAGGTAAATGTATATATGTTTAGTCTCGCTTTAAAGAATTAATTCAGGGTCCACAACTATTTTTTACTTGAACTAGCTCTAGGTAGATTTCGTGGATACACAAATTTATACTATCTTATTTTTAGAGTAAAAACATCCATAAATTCAAATATAAATCGTTGCACTTCAAATTCACTTTTATCTAAAATTAAGAACAAAGTATTATTGTCCTAGGTGAGGTCAGGAGCATGAATCACACAACACTAATCAGTTCGGTTAAATACTAAAATTTCAGATATGTATTTAACACTACATCGAACACACCGATGTAACAGCTGTAGCTCATTTGACCATTTTTATCTAGAATCAATTTTACAAAATCAATTCCATTTTAAAAGCAATTTTACATACCCTCACTCAAACACACATAATATACAACTTTGTTATACTAAGGTGTGAACTTGCACTCTTATTGTTCTAGTAAATCATCATTTTTTTTTTGTCTCTAAAAGTAACACACTGTCATATTAGTCTATGAAAGTAAGAAAATTCTAAATAAGTCCATGAAATTTATTATTGTTTCATCAAACTTAATATTATCACCTAAGTTACACATTTTGTATTTTAATTTTTTGAATTTTGAACTAATGTGATTGCATGATTGCACTTTAATGGATTTTATTTATAAAAAAAAATCTTACTTTCAGTGATTAATGTAACAACACTATTAGATTACATTCACAAAGACTCAACTCAATGGGTGTGACTTCATTGGCAACACATGCTAGATCTGTGAGGGAGGACTGAGTTTGATCCTCGCAAGATATACTTTTGGGGGAAGGACAAGGAGCTATATGTGTGACTAAGCTCAAACCGAGAATTAGTTTCATGATCGATCCAAAGTATCGAAGCTTATGAGATACCTTAGTCCCACTAGAATGATAGTTTTGAGGGACTATTACCATGGGTTCTCTAATTTGGTGGTAAAAGATTGAAGAAGAGGAGGCATTCATAAAAAATTGGCGATGTTGAGGTCATGGTTGACGTCAAGGGAGATGAAGTACAGCTTCTCCTTGACATCATCAATGGCAAAAAGTCTCCTCCATAACGTTAACGGAGCAAAACGAGACAATCGTCTATTTCTATCCGAGGGAAGTAGTAAACCCTAGAGGGAGAGGTCATTAGAAACACTCACTTCTAAGATGATTTTTACAAAACCGTCTTAGAATGATAACCTTCTAAGACGGTTTTCGAGAAACCGTCCTGGAACGATAGTTTCCAAGACGATTTTTGTAAAACTGCCTTCGTTTAAAAATCTCATATTTACAAAGTTATCACCGTTTTATATATTAAGACAATTTTTGGGAACCGTAGTCGAAGGTGTGTCACAAAAAACTATTTTTTTAGTAGTGCGTGTTCCTTGAGGTTGTTGGTTAGGATCTTTGTTGTTGGATTAGGCAGAGAGGTGTATTCTCCAGTGTTAGTTTATACTGTGAACCTGAAGTGAGTCTTCTTCAATCTTCTTTGCCTGAGCTCTTGCTTGTGAAAGGTGCATTCAAATATGTTCACACTTGATACTTCACATTGACATTGTTTAGTGTTTAGAGCATTCTAGTATTAAATTATTAAATTATATGGGAAAATATTATTTTTAAAGGTTACAAGAGAAAGTAAAAAAATTATAAAATAACATAATTTTAAGTATCTTAATAAATAATTTTCTTATATTAATTCCTTAATCAATATACTTAAAGGCTTAAGAATACTAATTAATATTTGTTTTAAATTATTAATATTTTTCGGTGGGATGGATAATTTTCTAACAAAGAAAAAAATGTTAATTTAACATTTTCTTTTAGGCTTGATTTTTATATTCTAATTTCTTAAACTATTCATGTTTATTTCTTATTTATTTAAATGTAATTCTACTTGGTTTTATTTCTTGTAACTTTTTTTTTTGTTATTTTCGGATCTCTAACATCTTTTTAGAAATCTGTTTTAATCCTTACCATTAAATTTAATGGTTTAGTGCTGACATGCCTAATAATATACGTAATATTAATTAAGATAATTAATGTAATAAAAAAAAATCAAATTAACATATGATTGGATTATTTTTAGGTGTGTAATTCAGTTATTTAATGTACTTATTTTTTTTTTCAATTTCTACTTTTAGTCTCAAAAAAACTTTGATTGATCTTAATTTCTCATAAATTTTTTGTCCATGTTTTTAGACCCTACAATTAAGTAGAACAATTAAATGATGATGTGATATCTATATTAACATTCATGTGAGTTATTAGTCCTACTTGGCAACCACATGCCCAAGTGTTATTTTTCTAGTTTTTGAATTTTTTTTACGGTTTCATAAAAAAATTATGAAAATGTCTATCACTTTATCAAAATTTACATTTTTAGTTCGTAAACAAAATTTCACTAGACTTAATCAATCAAAATTTTTTCATTTGTGTTTTAACTCAAACCTTTTCAGACAATTGTTAATTAATTATTATTTCCACATGATTAGTATTGTTTATTTTACAATCATACAAGATTATACAAAATTAATTAGGCTAACCTATAGCTTGAACTCAATATCACACAAGCTTCATTGGATCATACTAAAAGGTACACATTTAATTCAAGCTCAAAACTTAGAGACCAAGTCTTACAGTTTCATTATTGACCCAAATACACGTGTAAAATAATAATATAATTTATATAAAATTAATATTTATTAATTATTAAGTTTAACGGTCTAAGTTAGTGGGAATGACTAAAAACACAAACAAAAACATTTTGAGTAATTAAGACTAATCAAACTTTTTTAAGTACTAAAAACATAAATCGTGATAAAATGAATGCCTATTTTCATAATTTACCTTTTTTACAACAAGAAAAATTAAAAATAAAAAGAGTAAATTACACTTGTACCCTTGTATTTTTCTCAAATTGCACCCGATATTCTTACATTATTTTACATTACTTTTACCCCCTCTATTAACATTGTTAACTAACGTCAATTAATTAAAATATGTGAGCAGATAAAACTATCCTAACATCTTTACACTCGTACCCCCTGTGTTTTTCTCACATTACACCCGATACTCCTTTTTTTACATTAGTTTTACCTCTCTTTTGTTAACGTTGTTAACTAACGTCAATTGAAATATGTAAGTAGATGAAATTATCCTAACATATTTATTAAATACTCGATAACAAATTAACAATGGACTCTATGAATGGATCTTTCTTAAGGAAATAACATTTTTTTCTTTAATATTTGACTCTTATTTCATTATTGTTAACATTTAAAGAAGATGCAACTCTTGACTGATACATTATATTAAAAACCTAGTCATCAAAAATAAATATTTCAAAGAAAGAAGTTAAAAACACAAATGCAGAAGCAAAACACTAAAATTTGAAGCAAAATACCATATTCAATCAATAAGTATTGTTGGGAATATGTTGAACAAAAATGCAACAACCAAACGATCCAACACGCACAAAAAAAATTAAACTAAAAAAGTATGAAGAAGAAGAAGAAGGAAGGGTGTTAACACATGCGTACCAACAACTTGGGTTCATGTCCAACAAAAAGTTGGGTTCACGTCCAATTAGAGAAAAAAGAAGAAGAAAAAAGAGTGTTAAAATATTTTTCGGTTGAAAATGATATAATGTCTTTGATGGAGTTAAGAGGAAGAAAATGAGGGTATTTTAGATATAAATTTTCATTAAAAATCATGTAATCAGTATATGTTTATTTTCTTTTAAATTATTAAACAGTATTTAGAAGGGAAATGATCTGGATGTAATGTGAGTTAAACAATTAAGAGATTTTTTTTAGGATATAAAAAAAAAAAGATGTTGCAATTTAGAAAAAACATATGAATTACGAGTATAATTTACTCAAATAAAAAATATTTTGTCACGTTAGCCTAGTAGTCCACACGGCTTGTCATGTGGACATCAAGTAAACACTTAACTGTTAACAATAAAGACTAAATTTATGGACGAAAAGTTTAAGCAAGACTAAGATCCGCAAAGTTTTTTAGGGATTAAAAGAAAAAAATTAAATAAACCATAAATGAGGATCCAAAACTTAATTGGCCCTATTTTATATAAATAAGGTAATTAAATTTTATTGACTTTTATAACTTTTTATTTTTATTATATTATGAACAATATTTTTTGTTACTTTCGATATTTTTTTTACTTTTTAATTAACTAATTTACTTTTAACCTTCTGCTGTTTTTTTTTTAAATATAATTTATTAGACACTTATAATTTAATTTAATATATTACTTTTGATATATTTACATTTCAATTCATTAATTGATTGTAAATAATTTTTTTAATATATCACAATCAGTATTTTTGTCTCTAAAAACAAAAGTAATATAAAAATTAAATTATGAGTTTAAATAAATTATATTTTCTTAAAAAGTA
>NC_038254.2:15991268-15993973 GCF_000004515.6 Glycine max
TTATTTATATAAAATAATAAATACATTACTTAATTGAATTGCACACTTAAAAATAATCTAATTATCTTTATTTAAAATATTTTTCACTATCTTAGTTAACATTCTTCATTTTTTTTTAGGGGAAGAACCAAGCATTTAAATACGGATCAGGATTGTCTCCTTTTGTATTTTTAACAAGAGAGGTCCCGTTAATAAATCTCAACCATTTATTATGCATAAATTTCATCCAACGGCTGAAATAAAACCCACTAAATTCATTGTAACTTTAATCCTTTTCCTTTCTTTCGCTAGCTTGAGCGTTTCTGCGTTTTGCATAATTGCATCCCTCGAAGGCTTGAACAGGTGCCGCCACCGCCGGTGCAAAGTAGCGTCACCGTCGTGGTCTCTATCAAACCACGATCACTGTCTTCACCTCCGTTCATACTCCCATGTTGAACCGCCGTGAAATTATCGGAATCTGTGCAGAACGCCGTCGACCCTTCATTTTCTTCTCGCTCTGCTTCCTCCTCCCAGTCTCCGTTCGCCTCCATTGCCGCCACTGGAATCACCCTTCTGATTCAAGCTCGCAATGTTGGTTGGCGCCACCATTGATGGTCGCTGCAATGCGGTGGTGCCCCAACTATCGTGCTTTCTCCACGACTACGCAACACGTGACTGATTTAGTGGGTTGCTATTTTGGCCGTTAGATTAATTTTATGCTTAATGGATGACTGATATTCATTAACAGGACTTCTCCCGTAAATCAAGTCCCTTAAATACTCCATGAAGCATCCATAATATACTCTATATGTGTGAGAGTTAAGCATCCCATAATACTCAAGTCCCATAACATTGTCCTTAAGAGTTCATATCTCGATAACTCATTCATATTTTCTGATATTTCACTAAATGACACTTCACCTAACTTTCTTATTGATGAGTGTCTTTTATATGAATTCTTTAATTTTTAGACACTAAAGTTAACTAATAATTGATAAGCACTTGGGAAACCCATCCTTTTATAAGGGAGAAAGAAACAAACACTTACATTTTTCTATCAAACATCTCATATTACTCAATGTGAAACTTAGGCATCCTATAATATCAAGTGCCTATCACAATTCTAAACTAAGCGGACTTAATGGTAAGAACTAAAAAAGAACACTAAGAAAATGTTTGAGGTTTAAAACATGGTTGCAAGGATAAAACCAAAGTTATATTTGTAGGGAATTAAAACATTTAAGTCTTAAAAAAATTAATGACTATATTAAGTTTTGAAAAAAATTATTTAGTTACTACTTTAATTTTCAAAATATTTTGTAATCAAATTAGTTTTTTAAAATTATTAATTTTAGTAACGAAAAAACAATTATTCTTTGCCGATTTGCATTTTTATGTTTTAGGTAAATATAAAGATACTATCAATAAATATTGAAACCAAGAGGGGGAGAGGGAAATTGAAAAAAAAAATTAAAAAAATAAAACTTCACCCTCCAGTCACTCAATAAGTAAGACAATTGAGAAGTTTAAAACTTAATAGAAAATATTTTTTTGAGTAAAAAATCATGTGTGTTTTCTCACTTTTAAGTAAAAACTAATTCTGATCATGATGTATGAATATTACTGGCTTAAGGAAATTTTACCCACAGAGAAAATCAAATATAAATTTTCTTACTAAATAAATTATTTTTTTACATGTGAACTTAACAAAATCTACATCATTCTGGAAATCCTACCGGTTTAAATAAATAAAATTTGTTTAAGAGTACAATTATAAAGAGCAAAATAAGTTAAAAAAAAGTGTACTATATATAATATGCTAAAATTTAATTTGTCATTAAATTAAATACTCAAAAATCCTTTTCCCTTCACTTTGATATAATGAATTAAATTTCCTAAAAACCTAATATAACGTCGTATATATAGACAATATTCAAGAATTTCATTCAGTAAATTAGTATATTTATATGAACAAGCATCCAAATTTTGTACATCAAATCGCAAAATGGTACATATATATGATTATGTAAAGAAATGAACGAAGATGGACTGCTATAAAACGAAAGCAATTCAAGTTTATTATCAAATGCTACCAGGGGTTCCCCCAAACACTTCAGAGAGGAGAAACGAAGGTATATAATTTCAAAACTGCTTTCCTCGTTGAAGTGTTCGAGGGAACACTAGGTGACACCTGATGTGTTATGTACGTCCTTGCATGAAAATGGTGTGTGGCTAACCCCACTATTTATAATGGGTTCTGCGCTTTGCACTAAGCTTCAAATGTTGCTTATGTTCATGGGAATAATGTGAAGGTGCAAGAAAGTGAACCTGGACGCAACATTGGTCCATAGAGGGTTGAATGAAAGGATGAGAATATTGCAAGGACAACCGATATCGAGTGGCCACATGCTATTCTATGTCCTCTGATTATATAAAGCGATCCTTTTATGCTTTTCTGAACGCATAGAGACAAGGGTTAAATGGAATCTAGTACGTGAAAGTGTGTGAATAATTCAACTTTGAAGTCACAATGTGTCTGCAATGTGATGCACTGATGCATCTTAGATAGATACCGGGTGAGTTATTTAAATTTAATTTTTTTAAATAAACATTTTTTTAAGAAACAAATAGAATTTACTTCTTAAAAAAAAAATTAGATAAATACACTAAAATAAAACCAAAAAAATACTTGTTTTATTAAAATAAATATTTATTTCAACAAATAA